>NC_059136.1:51940973-52240973 GCF_020740605.2 Lemur catta
ACTAGTTTCTTAGACATATTCATGACAGGATCACAAACCTTATTTTCAACATTTGGCAAGATGTTGTGTACAAGTTCTAAATCATTAAAGAGTAGTAATAGCTTATGAAATTAAATGTTTTTGTACAATTCAGTTCTCATGTCGAATCTCAAGAGAATGTATAGTTTGAGGTAGTGAGTTTTTCCTTTGCACCCCAGAAATCCAAAAATTCTTTTGATTTAATCTGATGCTCACTGATATGATCATATTAATAAAAATAATATTGAAATAAGATATATTTGTGTACATACACATATACATACACGTACAGGTTGAGCATCCCAAATTAGACAATTAGAAATCTAAAATGCTCCAAAATCCAAACTTTTTGAGTGCCAACATGATACTTAAAGGAAATGCTCATTGGAGCATTTTGGATTTTTAATGTTTGGATTTGAGCTGCTTAACTGGTAAGCATAATGCAAATATTCTCATATTAAAAAAAAATCCAAAATCTGAAACATTTCTCGTCCCAAGCATTTTGAATAGGGATACTCAATCTGTATAGATAGATCTTATGTTCAAATAAAAATGCTTCTAAACTGAAACTAGAAAATTCTTAGAGAAAAAGAACGTGTACAACATTGTTTGTCCATCACATAATTACAAAAAAGCACCTAAAACATACCCTGTAACTAGATTATGCATTCCTCATGGATACTAAACTGTCAAATTCTTGAGGAAAGGGTTTCCATCCTTTTGCATTATGTAGAGTGCAAAAATTTTTATTCTAGCATTGGAATTGTGCCACCTGCAGTGAAAATTGTTCTTAAGTAATTTTTTTATATGAATGTTAAGTGAAATCCCCTTTGATCTAACTCTAAACTGAAAGTACCATTTCAATATGGTAGGTATAGGTATAATATAACGTTTATCAGCATTTACAATCTGAACTTTTCTGTCTGGTATGAGGTTCATCTTTAATCTCTGGACATATGAGGGTTGTCCGAAAAGTATTCAGCCATTTAATGCATTCTTGTTATATTAACAATGGCTGGATACTTTCTGGACAGCCCTTGTATTCCACATTTGAGGGTCAAGCTTCATATGTTTTGTCTCTCTACTGGTAAAGTGCATGCCTCCATTCTTTTATCTGGGTCACTTTTTAAAAGTCATACTATATGTTAGATATTCTGCTGGAAATTGGCAGTTCATTGGTGAGTGAACTGGATAAGAGCTGTGGCCTTAAAAAACTTACAGGTCAAGGGGCTACCAGAATAATACAGCAGCCTTGGAATTTTCCTAAAGAAAACAGAAATAATTACAGGTGATGCTTATTAAGGGTTTACTATGCACTAGGCATTGTTTTAAATGCTTAACAGTTAACAGTTTTAATCAGTAACTTTAAGTCAGTATAATTATTAACTTCATTTAACCTAGGAGAAAACTGAGGCACAGAGAAGTTAGTAATATCTCAGTGTCATCATGTAGCTAGTAAGTGATGGCTCTTGGATTTGAATGCCGGCAGCCTGGCTCCAGCATGTGTCATTTTAACCACTTCAAGATACAGCCTCAGAAGGAGCAAATTATTTCAGGCAGCTTATTTTTCTTGTAGCTAAGGCAAAAAAGAAAAATAGTCATATAAATAGTTTTGTATTTTTGACAAGAGAAATAACATGCTGAAGTACTTTTTTTTTTTCTGGAGCTAATCTCAAGACAATTAATAGCATAGGGTTTACGTAAAACCATATTGTTTGACACCCTGGACAATGGTTTTAGCTCTAATAATACAGTAGACACAGAAATGCTGTTTAATCGAACGGTTCTTACAGTAAAACTCCAAACAAGCAGAGGACATCATATCCGTGCACTTCACTCCTTGAGCTTACATGACACGAGCATCATACTGGGACAATCTAGATGATGAAGTAGCAAATATATCCATTAGACTGTCTCTCTTGAAAGTATCAGATGTCTGAAAATTGCACAGGTGCTGGATTTCACTCAATTTGCAAGCAAATCCTCTCATAAATACCTTAATTACAGATATTCTATATTGCTGACTACCATGAGAACCAGGTAAGAAGGAGAGGTGAAAGAGGCCTTCTCTGGGGGAATTAAACAGCTGTACTATTGCCTACTGCACAGAAAAAGGGCCAGTTCCTTCCATTATGGAAATCAGCAGCATTCTTTCTTAATGGCTGTTGATTATCCATTTGCTGCTTCTTTCAACAGGCCTTTCTGGGCCAGCCCTTTTGCTAGATGTTGAGTGTACAAACAAATAGGCCAATTGCAGAGTTTCCAATATTATTGAATGCCAACAATTAATTTTCCCTAAAAGCTTTAAATTGTTTTAAACTCTTACACTAGTTATTGGTTAAGAACTGAGACTTTCACATCACAGAATATGGCTTTAACCCAGAACCCAGGGTTTCTAAATCTCAGCACTAATGACATTTTGGGTTGGATAATTCTTATTTGCAGAGTACTGTCTTGTGCATTGTAAGATGTTTAGCAGCATCTTTGGCCTCTACCCACTAGATGACAGTACTACCACCACTGCTAGTTATAATAACCAAAAGTGCCTCCAGACATCTTCCTGGTTGAGAACCACTGCTTTAACCTACAAATATTTTAGAGCAAGTGTTAATGTGTTTATTACAAAACAAAACAAACAAAAAGCAATAGCAAAAATCCTCAGGAGGGTGTGAGCCAAGCCTCATATTTTATGAGTTGCAAGATAATGGGCCCTCTAAAATGATGTGCACATCTATGGAACTAAATCATATAATTTACTATTTAGAGTTATTTTAGGTGGGCCATTTAAAATATTAGCAAATGCTTAAGCCATACATTAAGCACAGATTCTTTCTTCAGGATGAATTTTTCTCCTGGGAGTACCATTCTTTTCACCCCCAACCCCCTATCTTGGTTATCATATATATCTGAAAATTTTTGAATCCCAACTGTTAACATTCTGAATTATTTTTCCAACCTCTCAATCAAAGAGATCCAAGATGGCATGAATCAAGTCTCATACACCCAATGTCTAGTTAGGCTCAGCTGAGATCACCGATTAAAGACATTTACCTGTTTTCCACATCTGAAAAACATACATCCAAAAGCCTAGTAAAGATAGTATCCCACTTGTAAGCTCTTAGTGAACTTGTAAGCATGTAGTGAACATTCAATGGACATTTTTTAATATTTATTTTTTAATTATTTTTGCTTACCTTTTTCCAAAAAGGATTTAAGGTAGGCTTCAATAAGCCACACAATATAAACAGATGAAGAAAAGGAGTGAGTTACTTAACAAAAAGGGAAAGCAAGATTATGAAAAATGAGCTGAACTGTGGTGTGAGGTTAGTATTCAAGTTCATGTACTCTCAGTTGCTAAGGTTAGGCAACAAAAAAGAGAAAAATCATGACCAGTTACATAATGCAGGGCTTCAAAGACAAATTCGTTCCTCCAGAGAAATTCAAATAGTTCTGTTACTTGGTCAGAGCGTAATTTTACCTGCAGATTCTCCTAAAGGAGACGAGTGATGTCATGAGCCACAGCTTCAACCGTTATACATTTACATAACAACGAATATAACAATGAGCTTTGAAAGGAACTGTCTTATTAAGGCTACTAAGGGGAGGTGATGGTGTAATGTTAAAGGTCAATTTAGTAGAAGATTATCCATAGGATGTTCAAACAATGCAGTATTAAACTCTGCTGGCTTGGATGAATCCAAGTGCAAGTTAGGACTACAGGAATACAAGCACTTCATCATCTCAGGAATTCACTATTATTAATACTTGTTTCACTGATCTTTGCTAAGTCATGAGTGGCTATGAGGTGGCAGTTATATTTTCTAAGAAATACCAGGAATGTGGCTACCTTATGTTATCAGTTATTTTCAGTCATATTCTTAACAGTCAAGAATTTAGTGTCCTATAAATGCAATTCACCTTAAATAGACAAAGTAAGCCCCTTGGAAAGGGAAATGTCTTAAAGTAATAACCAAAACCAAAATAAAACAATCAAAAAAAGAGCTTAAGGCATTAAAGGTTCTGTATCATAAAAGTTGCTTACAATGATCTAAACCCGAACAATTTTAAAGAAGATATAACTAGAATCAACCATATTTTATCCAAAAATAACATTGGTGAAGCATCAACAAAATGTCTTTGAGGTATGGATCTTTCTGGTATATCTTCCAATGTAAACTTGTGTGGAAGATTAAAAATTCCCACAAATTCTTTGCTATTCCTCCCATTAAGACATGAAGTCTAAGTTCCCTTTCTTGTGTCAGGGCTGGCCTTCATGCCTGGTCTAGCTGACAGTATATTTAGAAGTGATGTTCTGGGACCACCAAGGTTGGGTCATAAGAAGCCTTGCAGCTTCTACCTGGGCTTCCTTAGAACACTCTCCCATGTATAAAAATCCCAACGTCCTTTAGACTCCATGCTGAAGAGACCATGTGTAGGTGTTCCAGCCTCAGCTAACCATCTCTCCCAAGGCATCAAACTTATGGGTGAAGCTATCTAGGACCCTTTAGACTAGCCGGTCTGTCAATAACACATGAAAAGAAGAATCACTCAGGTGAACTCTGACTGAATTCCTGACCCACAAATGTAAGATATCATAATGGTTGTAGTCAAACCACTAAGTTAACAATAGAGATTTAGCAATAGGTAACAGGAACACTTTGTAAACATATATACACATTGGATTTATGTATCTATAAATCAGTTAAATTCAAAGAGATGGCATATCTACTAAAGTGGATAATTTTGGTTTTGAAGTGTTAATGTCATTTTTGTTAGAGAGGACTGATGTTTCTTTTTGATGGTCCCTTTTAGCTTAGGCTTTGATAAAAGTCTCTCTTCTTTCCTCCATTCCTCCCTCCCATACCCTTCCTCTCTTTCTTTCCTAACTTTGACTTTTTCTATTAGGTCATGCTTGGAAAAAGTAAGTTATTGGTAATCTGACCATTACTTTTTGTGGCTTTATAATAAAGAACATAAGTATATATTAATATGGTGGTTATTTTTACATAAGCAAGGCTGAAGATAGTCTTATTATAAATATTATCAAAGAAACCAAAATTGTTCGTTATTTTTCATCCATCTTTTAAAAATTTATAGTAGGGTTATTTTAATTCTATACAAGTAGCACACTGTGTTTAATTTCATAATAAATTCTATTTTGAAGTGATGCTGAGAATTAAATATAGAAATTATCTGGTTGATTTTTTTCTTGTATCTTAGTTTTATTTGTGCAGTTGTGTTTACTTTGTCTTATGCTCCAGATTTTTTGATAAAAGATTTCTCCAAAAATAATAGAATTTCAAACCATCTTCATGTGAACACCTCAAATGAAAAAGTTAAATATGATTCTCCTGATTCAAGTCTTAGCCTGCTTACATTTTAAATTAACTTTAATTTTGATGGCTTTTGAGTCCCACCAAAATATTATAAATCTGTTTTTAATGTTTTCTTGAATTTACTTAATTATAAAAAAATGAGGCTGGAATGCCAATTTTTGCTGCCCTTTGGATTGTACATGTCTGTCAACTTTCTGTGAAACATTTTATATTTGAAAACTTAGACTCAAGAATCTATTATGTCTTTTTTTCAGCCAGTCCAAATTTTTACCCCTTAAGCACACATGCTACCTGAACTGCTTAAATACAAGGGTGCCACTGGTGATTTAATGTGATTTTAACATGGTTTTCTGTGAGTTACATTATAAGATTACAACTGAATGTATATTACAAGTCTGTTATAAAGACTTGAGAATTATATCTCATTCTCTACCATAGTTCATCACTTATACCTTTACTGTGAAATAGGCTTACATAAATTATGAATAAAATTTTTGGTATATGGACAAATACAATTAAAATATCTTTGTAAAAACATGTTTAGTGCAAATGTCTTCCTTCCTCTCATATTAATGACTCCTTTTAAAAGGAAAAATTCAGAGCTGCCTGAAGATTAAAAAGATTCAAAGCAATTTATTTGATTTTTTTAGATGAAATTCAGTGATTTCCCTTAATTGTTTATAAATCCCAAACTAAGAATGAATACACACACACGCACACACATACACACATGCACAAATTTTGGCCTAATGGAATTGCATTGAGACTTTGCCTAAAATTTTCCTTAGAATAATTTAATTGTCTGTAAAGAGAGCCCTTTGTGGAGAGTGACTATAAATGGTTCACTAGGACTAAATATAATCTGTTAAAGAAAAAAAACCCATGATCAGAGCTTTAAAAAAAAAAAACACAGCTATTTTCATGGTCATGATTTTGTTTCTAATGAAGAGCAACTTCTCAAAACCATCTGCCTTGACATTCACATTTCTAAATGTTTAAAACTTTAAGTGCTCATGCTCATGAAAATATGTGCTCTATTTTTAAATGTTTAAATTTGTAGAATAGTATATTTAATTTTGGCATAACTTCAAAATCACTGGCTTTTATGTGTATCGTATTGCTTAATGTATCTAACAATAAAGTGTTAAAGGGAATAACAGAGAAAGTCCCAAAGCTATCATACCAAAAATGACACGGTCATAATTAAGGCCACACTTGAATGACATAGTTTATGTTCTTTAAATTAATTTAGGGTATCAATACCTGTTTATTTATTATTCCAATCTGCAATATGTACTAAATGCCTAGGATGGATAATTACAGGGTTTGACACCCAGGATACATCAAAGTGAATATAAATTCATTAATTAATTGATGCTTTCAAAAAATATTTTGTGAATACCAACATATGCAAGAAACCTTCCTAAGCATTATAGCGGCATCATAACTCCAGTAATACATAGATTTTTTTAAAGGAGGACTGATCTGAGGCCCTAACAGTGTCTGTGTTCACCATGTGTCATGGAATATCACAGTTTACTAAAAGGGTGATAAAGGGACACCCATTCTGACCCTACTACCTAAGTTTCTTATCATGGCTGGATTTATCTGATCATTAACATTACAAAGGTCAGATTAATCATGATCTCATATTAATATTTAGAATTCTACCATTTGGATTATTGTTCTGAGTCAAAATAGGTTGTTCCTCTGAGTGGATGAGGAGCCTATATTTTAACTTAACAAAGGTAATGTTCAGACCATACCAATTTCCCAATTCCATTTGAATATTAGTTTTAGTAGACAATCTTATGTCTCAAATTGATCTCTTAAGAGCAGAATTGCAGGTACCTTTTTTAGATATGGTATTTAAAGTGAGATAGAGGAATTTTTCCATCATTAATTATAGATAACGTCTTGGTGAAATGACACATTTTCATGAGGAGGTGCTTTGGCAAGACAGCTTAGCCCGCTGAGATGGAGGGACATAGAGAATGAGCCAGGGGCTTAGAGAGTATCGGAACACTGAAGTCAAAATTTGTTTCACTGACACAATTTGGTAAAATCAATGGTAATCAAATTTTTTGAAAAATATCAAAACAAAACATATAGATAATTTAATATTTTTTCTGATTTAGTTAAAGTGTAATGTTCTAAAGAGTCCCCCCCCCAGTAAAAATTACTTCAATACATTTCATTACAGTTACAATGAGAGTTAATTTTACAAGTAAAATGATTTCAGCTTAATTAGCTAAGACTATTCTCTTTTGATAACGGTCACACAATAAATTTCTTGTCTTACTTCTTTTGAGGAACTTTGGGGATTACATTTTGTGGTTTTAAAATCCAGCATGTCTTACTAAGAATACAGCCTTTGCCTTCTTTGCTGTTTGCTGGGTGAGACAGTAAGTAACCTCCCCGGGGTTTATTCTGCTGTCAGTAAATCTTCTCCAGTAACCAGACACCATGATTTGGACTCAAAAGATTTACTCTTAACATGTGGGAATTCATGTTCAAATCTATCATCACTTCTCTTATTGGTGCTACATTTGTGTTCTGTGTCCTCTGGTGAACTGAAATAACTTCAGTGCTCTGTGTGAAATGAGCAATGAGACATCTCCTCTAAATCATATCTTACATTTTGTCAGAAAACAGATACAGAGGCACAAAAGAGTGAACAAGCCTCTTTATCTAACTACCTACCTCTACGAGGACTGCTTTTTCTTTTTCTTTCATTTCTTGTTCTAGCTTCCAAATTGGTGTCTACTTTTCTAACTCAGAAGATGTTTTTGAACTAAGGGTTCCATGCCTCTCTCCAGACACACCTCACATCTTCTATCACTTTTTCCACCCTCTCATTTAACTGCTTGCCCTGTGTCTCTGGTATACACAATATATTTCCATCATAGATCTCACCACTAGCTTAAACAATTTATGCAGCTGTCTTATAAATTTTCAGAAAATTGACTTTTCGTTCTGCTGCCCCATCCTCAGTCAGTAATATCAGCATTATTATAACACATGGATTCTGAAAGATTCAGGTAGCTCTCTTTCATCCTTTCCCCACCAGGCCCCCTCTCCCAAGGATGTTACAAAAATCTGCCAGTTTTTCACACAAAGTGTTTCTCTTTTATTCTCTATCCCCACTACCTCACTCCCAGTCTTGGCCCTTTAATACTCTTGTAATACTAACCAAAAAAATTCTAATGTTAACTCCAGTGTTCTTCCTACTATACCAATCTGTTTCTCTATAAAGTAAATTTTCCCTGAAAATATAACATTGAAATGCTCATTCTCAATGGTCCTCTGTTCCCAGTCTCTCTGTGACTCGCAGTAGCCAAAGAAATCTCCCTGGGGCTACACTGAGGGCAAATTGTTATTATTCCTGGTACATATCCCATAGTGCCAGTGTCTATTTCAGAACTAATCTCAGGCTCAGTGCCTGCCATGAACAGTTGGCATTACCTTATTCAAGAAAGGTTATGAGGTCATTTGGTTAAGGAAAGAATATGGTAGGAAGGTGGGATAGAAAAGGGAGATAGAGGGAAAAAATGTTGATATAAACTCATCACAAATCACAAGTCCACTGAAGTCCAAATCAACTGGACCAAATTATATAAGAAGTGAATTTTGAAAATATAAAAAATTTCTAATAAAATCATAAAATAATTTCTAATAAGATAAATTTTGGTTGGCTTTCTAAGCCGGCTCACAATGTAGGTCTCATTAATTAAATAGCTGAAATACTCTTTTTGCAATCAAAGTTCTGCAATGCAATATTTGGCAAATTTATTTATATTACTGTATTCTATATCATAGATGAAATAAATTTCTCTGGGCTAACCTCGGGGTCTGAGCCACAATTATAACATCATGTTCTTCATGATATTCATTAATTAATTCATTCACTTAATAAACTTTCTTAAGCCATTCCTATGTGCCAGCCAGAGCACTAATAAGACATTGCTGTCATAGTCCTCAAGGAGATGACAGTTCTAAAATGAGAGGCATCTCTGTAAACTGATAATTATTATTCAATTTGGAATTTGCATTAAAAGCAACATTATCATGCAGTACTCTGGGGCACCAAGGACAGGGTCTGCTTAATGGATAGCTTAAAACCTGTCTTGAAGAATTAATAGACATTTATCACAAGCAAAAGGGTGGGAGCATTCTAAGCGACAGGAACAGCACATACAAAGCCACAAAGTTCTGAAAGGCATGGTGTTATTTAGGAATGACCAAGAGAAGTTGAGAGGAGATAGATGATGAGAAGTGATGGGAAAAGTAAAAAAAAAAAAAAAAATGTTTGTTGGAGCCTTAATTGAAAAGGTACTATGTTAAGGAGGTTGAAATATTTCTAGAAAGGGTTCAGTGATGTTTATGCAGGAGAGTGCATGGATCCAATTTATTCTGTAGAAATTCTGGGGGCAGAAAGATCCATCAGAAAGTTCATAAAAATGCCCAAGTGAGAGATGGTGATGGTCTTATTTATGGCTGTGGCAGCAGGGTTGCAAAGGAGGATGTTCATTCAAGAGACATTCCTGAAATCAGAGTAACAATTTGATGGCCAATTAGAGAGGCAGTGGCAGAGGGCAGCTTGAGCACTGCAAGAAATGGAAAAAGAATAGTTGAAGATGCTGCAGAAATTTGTGTTTGAGGAGCTTGGTAAATTTTTGCTCATGGAATATGAGATAATGAGCTGATTAGACATAATGGATAATGAATAGGTGATGTTTGAAGTGGAATTACAGTTTTAAATCCTAGGAGCCCACACCATTTCCTGAAAATCTTATCCAACTATTAGCCTCTCCTTTTACTTTTTCCATATCTTGGGTCCCAAAGGATAGATTGGTTTTCTTCTTGTTCTCTAATGTCCCTTCTAGACAATGGACCACTATCTCAAGTCAGTATCCCTTTGAAATCCACACAGAATGGCAATCCCTGCCTTGAGCCCCTCTCCATTGCACGTGGACAATTTTATATCACTTGTCCATTTTAATTAAAACTTATCAAGACCCATATCTTATATGATGTATGCTTTTGAAACCCAACATAAATACATAAGCAAATGAATAAATGAAAGCTCTTCTTCCTGAACTCCAGGGCTTGCTTCCTTTTTTCCTGTGCTTTTAATTCTGCATTAGTCAGGATTCAACCAGAAAAGCAGAAACAGTAGGAACTATGTAATATAATATAAACATATAATGTTATATGTATTAAAGGGTTAATTACAGTCTATTGGCTTGCACAATTGTGAAGGCTGTTTAAACCGTCCCTGTAAGGCTGTTCCTGTGTCGGACGCTCGCTTGCACGCAGGGCAAGCAGTTAGAGAGGGAAGATCACCAGGAGGCAGGAACCCTGTAAGAGTGCACTGAAATCCACGCTTGCTCTTATTGCCTCTGACTCGGTGATGTGGGTATTCTGCAGAAACTGAGGCCTTTCTCACAGAGCCAAATACACGTGCCTAGCCAGCTGCTGATGCATGCCAGTGAGGCGAGTTAGCACATCAGCAAAAGTGTGCATATTACAAAATGGCTGCTGCATCCCTTCTATCCTCCAAAGTCTCTTCTCCTGGGCTTTTTATCTTGGCATCATATTTTTATTAGTCTGTTTGGGCTACCACACAAAATACCACAGACTGTGTGGCTTAAACAACAGAAAAATTTATTTTCTCAAAGTTTTGGGCACTGGAAGTCCAAGATCAAGGTGCCAGCAGGGTTGATGTCTAGTGAAGACTCTCCTCTTGGGTTGAAAATAGTTGCCTTCTTCCTGTGTGCTCACATGGCCTTTCCTCAGTGCAGGGATGCAGACAGAGAGAGAGATAGAGAGGGAGAAAGGGAGCGCACACACACACTCTGGAGTTTCTCCTCATAAGGACACTAATTCTATTGGATTAGGGCCCTGCCTTGATGGCCTCATTTAATCTTAATTACTTCCTTAGAAACCCCATCTCCAAATGCAACCACACTCGGGGCTAGGGCTCCAATGTATAAATTTTGGGTGACACGTTAGTCCATAGCAGTATTCTACAATTGCATGTACATTCACACCAGCAACCAAAAAGGCCACTTGCCCTTCAATCACACTAACTTTGTCAATTACTAGTCTTGGATAAGCCTCAGAAAGCTTAACTCTGCTGGAGAAAGCAATAGCATGTTATCAACAGATGCTCCTGAATATTTATGCTGTCCAAACCTACTGGCTCTTCATTGTTCATTTTCCTATCTTTTATTTTCTGTAGCGATGACAAGCTACTGTGTCTCTTCCAGCCATTCTTGCACTTCCCAGGCTCTCAAATTCCACCTCAACCTTTTGACTCTCAGACTGTCACTATGTTTCTTCCAGCTCAGAGAAGATAGGCAACAACATTATGTGAAATCTCTGAAATTCTTTTCCTTCTCTGTGGCCTCAGGGAAAGGTATCTTGAATCTTTTCGTAGGTGAGTTACTTTCCAAGAACTGGTGACGGGACCTCAATACATCAATGTTCTCGTCTTCCTTTTGTATGTTCAGCCTCTTCCCCCCTACTAATTTCTTTCCCAAAACTTACAAACATGTTCACATTCTTTCATTACCTTAAAAATATACATATCTAGAGCCTTGCCCCCATCCTATTTTTTCCAACTAGCTTCTACCACAACCATTCTAACAAGTATTAACAGCAAGTAGCCTCCTACTTAGTAAATCTAGCAGCCTATTCTCGGTTTTCATTCTCCCTGGCTTTCTGCAACATGTGGGCAAGTTTATTCCTTAACACTGTCATCTTAGGTTACTCCCAGTCTTCTTTCTGTCTCTTCCTTTTTTGCCCAGCCTCTAAATGTAGGCTTCCCTCATGTATGCTTTGCCATTGTACTCTAAGCTGATACTTCTGTGATCCATCTAAAACTTCAAAGAGCTTTCTAATGAGAATAACTAGAATAGCACTGTACAGTATTGATACAATACAAACCACATATGTAATTTTAAGATTCCTAGCAACCACCTTACAAAAGTAAAAGAAACAGATGATATTAATTTTAGTATACTTTAACTCAGTATATGCACAATATTATTGTGACATGCAATTAATCTAAAGAAGTTATAAATGAAATATTGTACATCCTTTTTTTTGTATGATGTCTTCAAAATCTAGTGTGTTTTTTACACTTAGAGCACATCTTGATTTGGACTAGTTTGATTTCAAGTGCTTGATAGTTTCATGAGGCTACTAGCTATTGTTTTGGACAGCACAACTCTGGAATCTATATCTCTGACCTCAGTTCTGAGTTCTGGAGCTGGAATTCCAGCTCTTACGAGCATCTTACACTTAACCTCTTACTTACATAGTCTATCAATCGTACTGGTAGTAACTATCTGTAAAAATACAAGGCACAGATTTTACTCCATTGTTCACACACATTTGTGGCTCTCTATTGCTTATAGACAGGCAGGATGATGAACATAAATATTAGAGTCACAGAGAATTAGGTTTGAATCCTAGCTTATTGTGGACTGAATGTTTGTGTCCCTCCCAAATTTGTGTGTTGAAATCCTAACCTCCAATGTGATGATATTAGGAGATACGGGGTCTTTGGGAGGTGACTAAGTCATAAGGGTGAAGCTCTAGTGAATGGGATTAGTGGCCTTATAAAAGGGACCCTAGAGAGCTCTCTTACCCTCTTTCTGCCCTGTGAGCAAACAACAAGAGGTCAGCAGTCTGCAGTCTGGAAGAGGGACCTCACCAGAACTTGACCATGTTGGCAACCTGATTCTTGAATTTCCAGGCTCCAGAACTATGAGAAATAAATTTCTATTCTTTATAAGTGCTCACTCTATGGTACTTTTTGTAGCAGCCCAAACTAACTAAGATACAGCTTCACTGCTAACTTGCATATAATTTGGAATAAGCTACTTAACTTCCATGAGATTCTGTTTTTATCTAAAACAGAAGACGAATAATACTTACCTTTTGAGTTTGTTGATGTTATTATTTCTTACACAGTACATGATCCATACTAATTGCACAATAAGTGGTAACTGGGCCATTATCATGACACTCAGGATTCTCTATGACCTGTTCTTAACACTCCTTCCAAGTCTTATGTCCTCCTCAAAAATCCAGCCACATCGCTATACTCCCATGCATCTATGTCTTCATTTATTCATTCTTTAAAAAACATACCTACTCTGAGCCAGATTCCATGACTAAAACCTCCCTTAAAGAGTTCATTTATTTAATCATTAAGAAAAGTATTGATTAAGCAACAAATATTAATTAAGCATGTACCATGTGCTAACTACCTTTTAGGTGATTGAGATAAATTACTGAACAAAACAAAAATGTATTTGCTGGAGGAATTTACATTTTAATTGGGAAGACAGAAAATAAAAAGTAAATATAATTAATTAAAAAATTATATAGTATGGTCAAGGCCTGTAAGTGCTGTGGGGACAAATACAGAACAGAGTAAATGAGATCAATAATAGAGGGGTGGGAGCCTCTTACCCACTGTAAGTCCCTCAAAATAGCAACTTATCTTGTGCTTCCTAAAATAGTGCATGGTGTGTGCTTTTTAGCATAATAGACATCTAATAAAGAACAACTGAATTTAATGGAAACTAGAGGGGGAATGAAACCTAATTTCTAACTAAACAATATAGATGTGAGCTTTATGAACACTTTTATTTAAATTGGGGCATCCTTGATTTTCTTGGAGTTGCCATTCTATTGGGTACCTTTGTCTCCCCACAATGTTAGTTCTTCAGGTAGTATACGGTGAAATAAGTACAGGAATGGGGTATGGATCCTGTGTTGATTGAAACTGGGAGCTAATGTAACTATGGATAGTTTTTTTTCCATGTTATATTATATTATGTATAAGAAAATCAGGGGCTGATAGTCCAAAAATTTTGGAACTTTTGAAATAAGCAAAATCAAGCAGCCTTAAATATATGAATGTGTGTTAGACTCTCCAAGAAGACTACTACCTATAATATGCAGCATTTCTCAAACTTAATTAACCATAGAACTCCCTTTTCACTATCTGGAGGGGTTAGAGTTTAGGTAAATGCAGATTTGGAAATGATGTTCTAGAAAACAAATGGTAATGCAGGCAGAAATGCTTAGACTATAAATAGGATGGCCATATAATTTATCATTCAAAGAAGATATTTTTTATAATGAAATAGGGTATTGTTAATAATTATGCCAAGGAGAACAGGCATGAACCAAGCTTGTCCCAGGGAAATTGGAACATATGGTCACCCTATCTATAAGGTACTGTATCTACAGTTCATTGTACATTCATGTCTTTCCCCACATACATTTTCTTCTTAGTTTCTTCAGCTTCCTTGGGAGATGGGTACAAGGAAAAACCCTACATGATAAGAAGTAACAGCTACACACTGCTTTTGGATAAAGTAATGTATCATAAGAGAGATAATTAAAAATGAAAACTGAGGAAAAATGTGCTTAACCTTTTAAAGCAAAATAAGAAACTACCATACCTGAAGCTACTAACTTAATGAGACTTTTCACCTTAAGAAATTGTTTTGGTACCTTTCTAGATATATTATGAGAGAGGTTAATTTTAGATATATTGATGACGTGGCTGTGTTTTGTATAGGAACCACTATCAGTACCTATAAAATTTGTTTTTATTTATTTATGGGCTTGTAAAATTTTACAATAAAAATTAAATAATAGGAGTATAATGTCTATGAAACTCAACCAATTAAATTGTGCTTTTTTGTGAATGAGTATTCACTTATACATTTAATTTTGTATATCTCACTGTAAAAATCACTAAACTAAGAAATGGATCAAATTCTAATCTCCTGCAACAAGTTCTATTTCTGTTCTTCATGTAAACAAACAAAGTCAACCAATACCTTACTATTCTCAAAATGGAATCAGTACTCCTTATACTAATTACAGCCTTCCTTCAGCAAACGATTTTTAAACACAGCATCTAAATTCAGCATCATTGGGCATTTAAAAAAAGATAGACAGAAACTTATTCAGAAATGCTTCATAAGCTAAAAGGGGCAATATTTTTATAGAGCTTTGGATAAGTATTTTATGACTCTAGGAAGGGAAGAGTTCTAATTTTATTAAAGAACATTTTGTCCTCACATCTCCTTCTTAGTTTAATAAATAGAGAAAACTCATGATGCAAGGGGATGAAGTGCCTACATAATCACCAGATATAATTATTTTAGGGACATAGTAACATGAGTAACATTAAAAGAAATTCATTAAGATGAAATCTTTTCTGAGTTGCATGGCAGATAATCACATTATAGTTTTTTTTCTGAAGCAACATGAACATCATAATTTGCATTCCCTCTGTTTCCATCAATCTGGTAGTCTGATTGTCTCCAAAAGAAGCAACTGGCCTTGACATGTACAGACAGAGGGCATGGTTACCCCGGCAACAGGCACCATGGACCACATGTGACCCCTCGCCAAAGAGTGTCTGTGGCTCCTTTAAAAAACAAAACAAAACAAACAAACAAAAAACTGCTGTCTTCTAACTTAACAACAAAATAAAATCCCTGATTTTTAACACCAAAGAAAAATGTAATCCCAACTTATTTTAGCTTCTTTATTTGGCAAACTGTTAGTGTAGATTTGAGATCAGTCATCACCACTTCTTTGTGTCCGTTCCACCACCATGAGTAATATAATCGAATAGGTAACTATAATGTGCTAAACCTCTTCCTGGAATTCACAGTCTGAAGGTCCAGCAGAGGGAGCCCACACATTATTGTTGTTTTTTAAATGTTCGTCTAAAATGATGATATAATTTTATTTTAAAGTTTCTGGTAATAGAACTCTTGGTATTTTTGCATAATATACCTGGCAAAGTATAAATATTCTAATGTCAATTTGTTATTGTTTCTATTTTTACTTAATGAAGTGCCAGTATTTCTTAGTTTATGTTTATATAAGTAAACACTTTTTAGGTTTATTTTGTGTAACCAATTGAAGAATACCAAATGGGACTGATATAACCTTTATTTCAGATTTCCCACAGTTTCTAGCCACACTACAGATATCCAGTACACACCCATAAAAGTGACGTGGAACACAGACGTGGAACACAGAAAACATGAGGAATCCCTAGCTGGTTCCATAAAAAGAACCCAAGTAGTTTACATAGCATTGTTTTCATGTCAAGAAAGACGTCTTTGAAAATGACATGTATTCCTTAGGAAGCTGTGGGATTCCAAGACCTGCCTTGCTCCCAGAAGACACATTGAGATTCTGGGTGTTCTTCATCAGCCAAGGAATAATCATTTACTCATTTATTCCTTTAAAAATATTCATTAATGTCCTTCTGTATTCCAATCGTTGTTCCAAGTTTGGGGAACAGGAGCATAATAAAAATAGCTACCATTTATTGAGTTTTATCATGTGATAGATACTGTGCTACATTCTCTCTCCTAAGTTTTATGACAACAAATTTATGGATGAAAAACTACATTGCAGTTTTTAAATAAATTGCCTATGGTCCCAAAGGCAAAATAAGTGACAGAGGTTGAATTTGCATGCAAATCTGTAAGGCCCTAAAGTGCACGCTGATAACCACTGTGAATTATTGCCTTCCTAGACTCAAGGGATTCACAGCCTGTGGACTTCAGTCTGGCCTTTACTAAAGCCAGGATTTCTTGCCCTTAGTGCAAAGTTTCTAGAGAGGAAAAGAAAATCAAGTGGACAATAATCAATCACCATGCTAAGTGCTCTACGTGTCGCATTTAATCTTTGCAGCAGTCCTAGGAGGTATATTTTATCTCCCCATTATAGTTGAAGAAACTAAGGCCCAGGAGAGTGCATAATTTAACCAAGGTGATATCATAAACCCAGGGTTTGAATCTAGATCTTTCTGATTTTAAAATCTTCACTGTCATGCTGCCTTTACTTATACAATTATTTCTTCCAATCAGTTCCTCAAAAATAAAAAAGTTTCTCAGGTAGTTATTTGGATTTAGCTCACAGTAAGAAGTATTTCTAAAAATATTTCTAAACCTCAACTAAAATATTCATTCACAGTTAAGTTTCTTGAGGTGTATATATGCTTATATTAATTTTTGAATAAAAACGGTTTGTTTTACATTCCTCAGATAATTCAAACATTAGCTGTTAATTCAAACAAAGAATCACATAGAGTTTAAGAATTGGAATGGGCCTTAGTACTCATTTAGTCTAATTCCCTTATTTAATGATTGAGAAAACTGAGATCCAGAGAAATTGTGACAGAACTGCCACTCTAACCCAGGAAAGTAAAATTTCCTTTCCCTCTTTCAAAAATAATTTAAGATGGATTGTTTTAGAAACAGATCTGAACCTCAGGTTACCTTGGGTCATAACCTGATGTTGAGTTTAGCAAGCTAAAATGAGACCAACACTAAATTTTACCTATGGTGTGAAAATTAAAATTATTTTTATCCCAGTTTAAAAAGAAAATTGATTCATAATGGAAAATTTAATAGAATTTGTTTAAAAATTCTTTTGAGATCAACTAATGGGCCAAAGACAATAAAGTTTTCAGAGCTTTTATTTGGGTAAAGTAGCAAGGTGAATCATACAATGAATATTAAAATATCAACTTCAGAGACAATATGGTTATGTCATTAGTTTACTATAGTAAACAACTAATTTTAGTTATAATGTATATGTAAATGTATATTGTACATTTTAATTAATTCTCTACATACAATATTTAGAGGCTCTCTTCTGTCATTTGCAGATGACTGTTTCTGGATATAAGTTTCAAAACACACACATATGCACAAGTACATACATGCACACAGTTATTTTTAATTGACAAATAATTGTACATATTTGTGGGATACATAGTGATGTTTCAATATATATAGTGTATAATGATCAGATCAGTGTAATTATAATAGCATATCTGTCATCTCACACATTTATTATTTGTGTTGGGAGCGTTCAGTATCATCCTTCTGGCTATATTGTTAACTATAGTCATTCTACAGTGGTATAGAACACTAGAACTTATTCTTACTATCTAGCTGTAATTTTGTATAATTTAGCAAATCTCTCTCTATCCTTCCCTTCCTCTTACCGTTCCTAGCCTCCAGTATCCTCTGTTCTATTTTTTACTTCTATGAGATCAACTTTTTTTAGCTTCCACATATGAGTGAGAACATGCAGTGTTTATCTTTTTTTGGCTTATTTCACTTACCATGATTCTCTCCAGTTCCATTCATGTTGCTGTGAATGACAGAATTTCATTCTTTTTTATGGCTGAATAGTATTTCATTGTGTGTCTATAACACATTTTCTTTATCCATTCATTTGTTTTTGGACACCTAGGTTGATTCCATGTCTTAGCAATAGTGCATAGTGCTGCAATAAGTGTAGGGGTACAGACTTCTCTTCAATATAATAATTTTATTTTCTTTGAATAAATTCTTAGTAGTGGGATTTTTGGAGCATAGCAATTCTATTTGTAGTTTTTTGAGGAACCTACATACTATTCTCCATAGTGGCTGAACTAGTTTACATTCCTACCAGTCCTCTTTTCTCCACATCCTCACCAGCATTTGTTATTTTTTGTTTTCTTGGTAATAGCCATCCTAACTGGGGTGAGATAATACCTCATCGTTGTTTCAATTTGCATTTCCCTAAATGATTAGTGGTGTTAGCATTTTTTCATATTTATTTTTTGGACATTTGTGTGTCTTCTTTTGAGAAATGTCTATTCAGATCATTTGCCCATATTTAAATCAGATTGTTTGGGGTTTTTTTTTATTTTTTGCTATTAAGATGTTTGAGTTCCTTGTATGTTCTGGATATTAATCCCTTGTGAATGAGTAGTTTGCAAATATTTTCTCCCATTCTTTTCACTCTGTAGATTGTTTCCTTTGCTGTGCAGAAGCTTTTTAGTTTGATATAATCTCATTTGTTTATTTTTGCTTTTGTTGCTTGTGCTTTTGAGGTCTTACTCATAAAATCTTTTCCCAGACAAATGTCCTGAACCATCCCCTATGTTTTCTTCTAGTAGCTCCTCACATAGTTTTTAAAGCATCTATTACACTTTTGTCCTGTGTTTGGAGTCACACCAGCAAACTTCATAAGCAAGGATAGGCTGGCAGCAAAGTCCTGATGAGATCCTGACTCCTGACATCTAGAGCAGTTCTGAAAATGTCAATTCTCTGCTGGGGTAAAAACGTCTCAGTGGATAGATGGGTTAGTTTTCACAGGTCCTGCTTTCATAACGGTCTTATAATCTTATCCATCCCTTCAGATGATCATATCTCAGCAGCAATAGGACTCACATGTAAAAAAATCTGATTGACCCTTAACTTTGCTATTGGTTCAGTACATACCTCAAAAATTTTCAGAATTGTCCTATGGCAGCCAACCACGAAGTAATCATTGTATCCTAGAAGCTATTCAAAAAAATTGCAGATATAACATTAAGTTTTTAAAAACCTTAGAAGACATTGGGAGAAGCAGGGCCTATGGAAAAACACCCAAGAACACAAAAATTTACAAAACAAAACTTAAAACCAATGTTTTCACTCTATTGTCATCCTTTTTGTTTGTTTGTTCCCCATACCTTCTTAGTCTCTGATTGTTGTAGACTTGCACTGATTTTTGGTTGAATGAGTAAAACCTGGCAGCCAATATTGACTGACTGCTTTCTGTGTGCCAAGCAGTGTAATGAGAACTTCTAAATACATTATCACATTTAAACCACATGACATGTCTATAAGGTACAATTGTGGAAACTGAGACTTCTGTGACATACCCAGGGTTACCCAGTGAGTGAGAGGCAGGATTTGAAGCAAGATCTATGTTTCTCAGGGTCGGTGCTTTTAATCACTAGGCAGATTTAAGTTGGAATGTTTCCATTAGGAGCCTAAACATTTGGTGTACTCTCTGGTTCTAGTCACACAAACTTTATTTTTCTTAAATGACAATAATTATAGCATAGCTGTATTGTTGCTACAAGTTTTCCTGGCTTATGTATCTTATTTGGTTTGCTGTAAATGCCTCCTTAAGGATCATAAAGACCTTGGATTTAAATGTAATTTCAGGTCACTGGTTGCTCCAGCTCTAAAATTCTTGTCAAAATGTTGTTTTCCACATGGGAATAGATACATTTAGGACACAGGAATTGGTGCACAACATGTCAATTCTTGCCATGAAGTCCAGAGTTAGCCTTTCTGTGCATAAATGGACTTTAGATCATGTTATATTATAGTAACCTATCACTTTGGCACCTGATTGTCACCTTACTGACATTCAAAATCTAGGACAGCTAGAAGAATGACTCTTTTCCAGTGAATGTACTTTTGTAAACAAAACTTAAACCCAAAGTGGGATTTGAAGTTCACCTTTGAGCTCGTGGAAATGTGAATAAGGTCTAAGACCAGGTCAAAGTGGTCAAATATCCTGGAATTTGTTCTGATATTTTTTTCCTTGTTAATTAAAAGGAGGATTATTTTCTCTTGCCAGTGAGTTGCCTTTGGTTTGGGAATATTGTATAACCCAAGAAACCATCTTAATAAATATTATCCAGGAAATACACTGTTCAGGCACTTTTTTTTTTTGCCTAGAGGGAGACTATATGGCTAAGTGGGCTGGGGGATAAGTAGGGCAGGAAATTTACACGATGAAAGTCAAGGAATTGCAATTTTTGTACATTTAGTATCTGCCACAATTCATTGCACTGATCACATTCCTATAAATTAATTGTGCTGATTAAATTCCTATGAAGCAACTTCTAATATGTTGGGTCTATAAAAACACACTTATCACCATTTTCGAACAGCTTACTCATCTAGGAAAGTCATGTGTTACAAAACTGGATAAATTAGCAACACTGTCCTTCTATGATGCCATACATTAGCTTTATATTTTACCTTGAGTTTTCCATTATATCACAGGATATCAGCTGAGACAAAATAATGTGCCAAACTGGCCACTTTTCTGCAATTAACTTCCTTAGCTTGGTATAAATATAAGTAAGTGTCTTGCTTGGTCCGGTCTATTCCTTTGAAAATAGCCTGAATAAAATGTGATTTTCAAGAGACAGTGTGGAGATGGAATCTAGACACAGCTAGATTAAGCCACCTCTTTAATCACAGAATCTCCTGGCTGAAAGGTACTTCAAAGGTCACACAGTACAACCACATTAACTACAGTTTACCATTAACTACAATCAGTTAATATTCATCGAACATTCACAAGCACCATATGCTCCAGAGTTTTTTGATTAAAAAATAAACATTTTAATTTGATTTCCTAAGCCTTTGTCACTTCGAAACCACCTGAAATGATTCCTGCTCCCTGCTGTTTCAGATGCAGTGTGATAGTGGTTGGGCAGAACACGTCTGTGGAAAGTTTGATGGTAGAGTGGTATTGTGTGACCACTGACAGGCTGTTTTGCCTGGTAACTACGCGCAGGGGCTTCTCAGGAGACAGACTGTCTGGATTTAAACTGTGGCTCTGCCATTTGCTAGTTCTGTGACCTTGAGTGCTATACCAATGTCTGTAAGTCTTGGTGTCCTGATATATCAAAAGGGCTAGAAAAGCCTTTACCCAACAAACTTGTAAAGATCAAATGAGATAATAATACACATACACAATTTAGTATGGCACTTTACACATTCTATGTGCCCAATATATGTAGCTATTATTTGTAGTATTATTACTATTACTATGCCACTGTGGCCTTTCTGACAGCAGAGTATTGGCACATAGTAGGTGCTCAGCATATGTTTATTGAATAAGTGAATGAAAAAATAAATAAATGAATAACTGAGGGGGATAGCTTCTTTAATACAAGGTAAGTCATGATCAGTGAATATTCAGCACAAACATTCGTTTTACATCATACCTATGGGCAGAACTTGTATCTATGAATAATTTGATAAGGATGTCAAACTTGGTTAATGATCTCTGATCGATCTTGGAAACCTAGATTTTGAGGGGGTTGAGGTTTAGGGAGAAACATATGGCATGAGGTAATTTTACCCAGAAGAAAAGCCGTCATTTCTTATATACAGCCAAACATAGGTCTAGGACACTTGGCTCAGACTTGCTTCACAGCCCAAACAGGTTTGGTAGGTTTGGTAGGTTTGAGGCAAATAAAATGAAGAACAGCTGTTGTTTGAATAAAGTCAGACAAAGACACCAATTCAGTGTCCTTAAATTGATTTTAGGTAGTATTTAAATTCCGAGATGAGGTTTAAAGTGGTGTTGCTAATTTCCCTAGTAGAAAGTTGTCATGGTGAATATTTTCAGCAGTTTCTTTTTTCTTCCTCATTCTTAAGAATAAATATTTGAATATCTGATATGAATGATTAAATATATAAATGTAAATGAAAGATGAAAATTACATGAAAAATCCCTAACAACATTCATAAATGGAATGACATTAATTGAAGGATTACTATACTATAAACTACTTTTCAAAACAGAAAACAGTTTTCCAAATGCATTTTTGAAATATGAAGGGATTATATTTTATACATTCTTAAAAACTCCGTTATTTTTATCATTTATTGGCTTTAGTGTGGTCCAGTTTATTTTGGTTCAACAGCTATATCTTGAGCACTTACTATATACTAATGATTTGGTCCCTGAGGAGACTGTATAAATGAGAGAAATAAAGTTAGTTTTAATTAAAAGCTGGTAAGTGCTACGATGAATATGAGGACATTATGAAAAAAACCAAAGTCAGATCAGAAAGGTCAGAATAAGTTTCTAGAAGAGATGAAACTTGAGACATGTTTTGAAAGATAAGTAGGAGTTAGTTAGAAGGTGGAAGTGAGGAGTGAGTTTAGAATAGTGCATTTCAGGTAAAGGGAACAACATGCCAAAGATACACGGGGGGCGGGGAAATTGCTGCTTATGAGGAACTGCAAATCATACAGGATTCCTAGAATGTGAACAGTGGGTGAAGAGGGCAGGCAGTGAGACGGGCAGTGGGTTGAGTCAGCCATTTACTGTACTTTCTTAGTATGATCACATCATCATGTGCTAACATTTTCAAAATATGTTCCACTCGTTGTTAATAGTTGTCACCTGGAAAAGAAGAGATCATTAGTCAAATGCATATGGGATATGCTGGATTAGACAATTATCTGAGTCAGTTTGGGCTGCTGTAACAAAGTATTAATACCGTAGACAGGGTGGCTTATCAACAACAGAAATTTGTTTCTCATAGTTTTGGCGGCTGTAAGTCTGAGCTCAGGGTGCCATCATGGTTAGGTTCTGATGGGGCCCTCTCCTGGGTCATAGACTGCTGACTTCTTGTTTTATACTCATATAGCAGAAAGAGAGCTAGCTAGTTCTTTTATTAAGGCACTAATCCCATTCATGAGGGCTCCATCCTCATGACTTAATCACTTCCCCAAAATCCTACCTCCAAATACTATCATATTGGGTTTAGGATTTTAACATATGAATTTGGTAGGACACAAACATTCAGTCCTTTGCAACAATGTTAAGCTGATTTCCTCAAGTCTTTTCAGGACCTTTTATTATGTCAGTGGCCTTTGTGATTTTGCAAGAGGAAGGTATAGTATGCTGTCTTTGCTAAGCGTATTTGAACACAGATCATCTTGCAGGATTTGTGTTTTCTATTAATAGAACACACTTTTGAGAACCACTGCTATAGACAACTGGGAGTCTCTGAATAAATTTAGGTATGGGAGAGTAGTTCATTCTCATAGCAGAGTAGAGGAGGAATGTAAGAGGAGGAAAATGAGATGGAAGCAGATTAATCATGATCTCATTGTAATAGTTCTGGGGTAACCTAGAGAGGTATGGGGGCGGACCTGACCTTCATTAGTAGACAGCAGTGATGAAGAGAAGGTGATGGATTGAGAAGCACTTGGGAACTCATAGGAAACACAAATCTGACAGATTTCATTCTCCTACTTATTTAGAAGATTAAAATCTGTAGGACTAGGCAATTGATTGGATATGGAGGGTGAGAAGATAAATGAATCTATAATGGCTCAACTTTCTGACTTGGGAAAGTGAATGACAAATAGTACTTTTCATTGAGATCTGAAATACTGGAGGAAAAATTTGGAACAAAGAACTGAGAGGGAGATTTTAAGTGATATAGATGTGGGAGACTTAAGCGTACAATGGTTGTTCAAACCCTCTGAGTGGATAAGGTCACTCATGAAGGGAGGAACATGGGCCATTTTATCAAGAGGCAATTTGCAAAAAGCTATCCCTTTCACGGAATTGCTTTCAGAGAAGAAGCCATTTAGAAAATTGTCTTTTGGCTAATCATGTACTGGCAAATTGTCTGTAGGCAAATTGACCTAGAGCCACCAGGAAAACTGTACAGTGTGAGAAGAATTCAGGGCAAATATGTACCTTTGGATTAAGAAATGGCAGGAAAAAGAGAAGCTCAAAAAGACAAATGAAATGTTATAGAATGCCACCATATTTTTACCAGTATGATAATTTACACTGCCAAATGAATATTTATTTATATAGAAATGACTGCCTCTACAGAATTAACACCAAACTATTTGAGTCGCAAGATAGCTGGGAAGGTGTGTTTGGTCTGTAAAGTGCTAAATGGTCCAAGGTTAGGATTAACTGAACTTTTATTTCTATCTATAGTCCACCATTACCCACGTTACCCGTTGCTATTACAGATTTTTAACATAGCTCAAACTAAACCTAGACCTTACTGCCTATAATAGTGATGGGTGCACATAGCTAGACACTTTACACATGTATAACTCATAACAGCCAGCATGTTTCAAGATGGAAATAATGAGTACTTTATTTCTGAGATCTCTTGCTTAAATAAGAAATGACTATAATCCTTGGATTCTAATTTTGGGGTCTTTAATAAACTCATGGATTTCTTCAGCAATGGTCAGCTACCTTTGAAATTAACTCTCTCTGACATGGTTTCTAAGCTCTCCAGTCATCAGCAAGAATGGGTCTGTGACTTCATGCAGGTGGGAGGTCGTATGGGAAGTAGAACACACAGAAGACAAAATTTCTAGCTTCACTGTTTGTTTATTTTTAACCAACTAAACATGAGTTTGTTTTTAGTGAAAAGAGGGAGAAGGAGTATCCATTGAGTACCTTTTCAAGTGAACCATAAAGTAGGAAGGACCAAAAGGGTCAGAGACCAAACTGGAAATCAAAGGACAAGACATCTGCAGTAGCTACTTCTCTTCTAAACCCCTTAAAGTTTGAGTTTTAGTTATTCTGATAAATGATGAGGATCTGTCCCTAGAATGAAGGCCCTAAGTTGTAGGCTTCTAAAAAGATAAGAAAAATGCTTGAAGCCCATGTTTGAGTGAAGTTAACATCTGTGAATTGAGGAAATAATTTGAATATTTTACCTACCTAAATCCAAGAAGCCAGACATTGGTGTCCTACACATTTGTTCAGAGAGTAGAAATATTTTTTCCACATTTCCTGGATGCTATTCCAGCCCTGGCATCTTAGGGCCTTCTGTGCCCATACCTGGAATGTTCTCGTCCTCTTATGCCCCCCAATTCTGTCTCTCCCTCATGGTTCAGCTGAAGATGTCTTTTCTCCATGAAGATATTCTTATTTCTATTGTTAATACCTTAATGCTCTAAACCATTATTTCATTGAAAAAACATTTATTGAATGTCAACTATATGTCAGATTCAATTATTGGACCAGAGATATAGCAGTAAATAAAGCCAAGTCTTCTTTCTTATGGAGCTTAGATTCTAGAGGGAATAAAGTGATTAGGAAAATAAATTATCTCTTTCTTGATGGATAGATATAGATAGGGGTAGAGGGAAAGATAGAGACAGAGATGTACATATGGATATACATGGATGAATGGATGGATAGATAGAAAGACAGAGATAGTTGATAAGGACTATAAAGAAAAATAATAGGGCAGTGATCAGCTTGTGTGTGATGGTGCTGAATTTTCATCAGGATGTTATTATTATTATTAATGTCTGCTGCCATATTGCAAACTCCTTGAAGAAAAAGTCTCTAGTTCTACTTCTCTTATCCTCTCATCAGTGTCTGGGCACAGAGCTGGACTTGAATAATAGGCTTAACAGATATTTGTTTATTGATGCAGTTTTTCACTTTTTATCCAGATACTTTGGCATCACAGAGGCACAGCTGAAGTTTCCATTGAAATGTCAACTTGGTCTAAACAGGCTGGCTTAGAGATTTGTTTGGTTTCATATTTGTATGCAAAGCAAGAGGCTCTAAATAAATCCAACGGAATTCAATAGCAATTTTTGGCAGCATTTTCTCCTTCGTGCATCTATTTTTTCCTTCTTGGTTTTCCCCAATGTTCTTGCATTACTGGGAGATTTCCTAGTGCAATTAGTGTGGCTCCACCCAGTGAACTTTCACCCTTTTCCTGAACAGATGACAGGGTCCAGCCAGAAAGGAAAGGAGGAGGGTCATGACAAAGGTCACTGAAAGGCATGCTGTGCTTTGGGACTAGGAGGGTTGGGAGTGTGTGTGTGTAGATTAGACTCTCTCCTCCATGTAGGCCTTACCCTGCTTCAATTCTCACTAAACCATTAAAAAGAGAAACTGGATTTTTGGCCAGGAAGTTATCAGGACAGCAGCAGGAAGAAGAAGAAAGAGAAGGGGGAAAAAAAAGAAGGAAAAAAAGAAAAGAATAGGAAAAGAGAGAAGAGAGACAAGGAAAAAAGACAAATCTCAGGGGGGTCAAAAGTGAACCAGGTCAGAAATTCTTTCACCAGCCTCTTGCATCAGACATGGTGTCCCAAGATATAGTTTCTCAAACCTGGTGAACTTTAAAATGGCATTAGGAGGAATTCCACTATGCTTGGAGTTTGGGGGAATTTATAGTATTCTTGGAAAGGATTTTTAAACATCACTAGTCTGTAAAGAAACAAAACCAACAATCTGATTTATTCTGTACTGTTTGCATTTTCCCTCCTATTTATTAATACAGTCTTACTTTATAAAAACAAAAGAAAACTGCACAAATTGGGCCACTGTGAATACCAGGCATTCTGCTTGTGCTATCTCGTTTCAACTTTACAATAATCCCTGGGAGGAAGGTGTGGTTACCTCCCTGTCACGAAGGAAGAAACCCAAGTTTGGAACAATTAAGAGCTTTCCCCAAAGTACACAGCAGCTAAGAATCAGAGTAGGGTTTGAACCCAGGTCTCTGGAAACATAGACAGAGTCCATGAATTCTTTTATGTCCTTTATAGGCATCAAATCATTTAGGTGAGAAATTACAAATGTAGTATTGATGGCTGAAAATAGAGTCACCATCCTCCCTGTGACAGACTCTCCCACTCGTACCCCCTAGATATAGAGGGATGTGAATAGAATAACAGATCACGCTGCCTTTTGCCCTTGCCTGGCACCATATGTATCTTCTGTCTAATTTCGTTTTACTGGTCTGATTCCTCTTAGGCCCTGGGCAAGTAGTCTGGCTTTTATAGCCATGATTATTTATAGTCGTGTTTTATTTGATTTGTCATGTAGGAATTTATTCTGAAGATCTCTAACTCCCTTACAGGTGTCAGATAACCCTGTCATGAGATTGAAAGGTATTTTATAATAAAAATCAGGTAAGAGTTTGAAGAAAGGGAAGAGAAAAAGTATTCTACCAAATACATTTTAGAGGTAAAGATTCAAAGTAAAAAATAAAATTTTCTTTTGGTGGTTGGATATTGAAACCCTAATTTGGAGCCTGTTTTTCAGGCTACAGGTTAGAAAAGTGTGTTGAAAAGATTATGAAAGTGAGTCAACCAATTTCCAGTTGCATGTCATCATAACCTGGGGCAAATCCTTGAGCCACAGTTAAAAAATAAAAGGAGTTGTATGACCCCCTGAGATCATACAACTCCAGAATATTACAATTTTTAAAAATTTACCTTGCTTATAATTGATCATGCATTTTTTGAGTTCCCCAAATTACTCCAATAAACTTAGGAAACATCCTTTATTCTAGATTTTTTTTTATTGAATAACTGTCCAAATCCTAGATTAATTGTACAAAAGTCATGAGCCCCTCACCTGTATTTTGGGCTCCTAATTTACCTACAATGGCATGGATTTAATTATCCTCACTGTGTCATTCATGTCTGTGTGTGGAAAATAGACCCATTTGGGTGTGTTGAAAATGAGACAGAAGTAAGGGCAACAATATTTGCTCTCTTGGTAGAAGATGCCAGTGGCATTCTGCAGCCCTCTGTGTAGAACAAGCTTCCCTTGGGACCTTTCACCTAATAAAATGGATAGAACAACCTATCAGGAGGCTGGCAGCCAGGAGTGAGCACAGGTACACAGTAAGTGCAAGGAGCCAAAAGTTTGCTGCTTTTGGTAGGTAATTGCAACAGCTTCAGCCAAAACCATGGGGACAGCTGTCATGCTGAGGTCAGAGCACAAGGTTACAGGACACGGCATCTAGGAAGTGATTTAAGGACAGATAGGTTAACACTTCAGCAGTGGCTAAAGATCAGAAATAAAAGAGATCTTTTCGGCTGAGTGGAAGGCAGAAGCATAAGGAAGTATTTAGAACAATTTCCAGTGTAACCTAGAAACATTCTATAGAAGTCATTGAAACTTTACAGTGAAACCACAGTAATTGTATGGCCTCAGTTCTTTGTGGAGACTTTGGGTATACATGAGAAACATGACATTTCTACCAAATCGAGCTCAAGATGAGCAACAAGTAATTTAGCATATTGTGGTACATTTATGAATTTCCAAGTATTGCTGAACCTGGAAGCCCTATATTGGTATGGCATATTCCACTGATATTAGAGATGCGTGCTTTATCCTTCCTTTGGCAGTCTGGTAAAATGTATATTGATGCTATTCTTCTTTTTAGTGTAGGATTTACCAAAGTGATGTACATATTTCTTTCAATTCTGTTGTTTAGAAATATGTTTATCTTAGGGTTTTTACAGTCTTTCCCTTTGGAGATTAACCTGAATAATTTTGACATTAAATTTTTCTACTCTTGGTTTGATATTTTTTTAATTAGCATTTTTTCTTCCTCTCTGATTGATCCCATGACTAGTTAGGTTATATAGTAGCATATGTGCTAAAACTTGAGGGACATTGCCACTTTACTTATAATCGGTCTCAGAGTGTCATATGACAGTCATACTTAAAATTAATTGACTTAAAAATATTTTTAGAGGGAATTTTGGTCTTTTGAAAAATCTGACACTCAAGTGAGGCTGGAGATTACTGTTCTGGTATTGTAATGTTGCTTAGCAATGATCTCGGGAAGGTCTACAGTGCCCGTGGGTGCCCCCGAGTCACTCTTTTTAAATGAAGAATTGACTGGAATTGAGAGGTATGTTTGTAAAGAAATCTTTACAGGTTGGTGACCCTTGTGGGATGAGAACAGGGAGCCATGGGTCCATCTGCAGGGAGATCCAACTGCCCACCCATGGAAGGAAGGGGAGGAAGGCCCTCACTGCTGACCAACCATAAGGGTGGAGGAATGGTAGAAATTGCTCCCTCGTGAGAGCAAGTGCAGGAGGCCTGAAGGAAAAAGTCACACGATTAAGGCAATAGCAATAAATAAGTAGAGGAGTGCCTGGGCCTACAGTCTCAGCTTCCTAGGAGGGGTATCCTCTCTGCACACGGGGGGACATGGAAGTAGGAGAAGCTGCTGCTCTGTGCTTTGGAAGAAGAGGTATTTTGGAAGTGAATCTGAAGAGATACTCCTGTGACTTGTTTCTGTTTTTGTTTTTTTTTTTTTTGAGACAAGTCTCGCCCTGTTGCCCGGGCTAGAGTGAGTGCCCTGGCGTCAGCCTAGCTCACAGCAACCTCAAACTCCTGGGCTCAAGCAATCCTCCTGCTTCAGCCTCCCGAGTAGCTGGGACTACAGGCACGCACCACCATGCCCGGCTAATTTTTTCTATATATATATATATATATATATATATATATATATATATATGTTTTTAGCTGTCCGTATAATTTCTTTTCTATTTTTAGTAGAGACGGGGTCTTGCTCTTGCTCAGGCTGGTCTTGAACTCCTGAGCTCAAACAATCCGACCACCTTGGCCTCCCAGAGTGCTAGGATTACAGGCGTGAGCCACCGTGCCCGGCCCTTTTTTCTGGCACCTGCACATGGGCTGCCTTGCTCAGAGTGGGTAGACCAGAAGACCCTATTCAGTGGAGGAGGGGACAGCAGAGGCAGCAAAAGTTGTGGACAGAAGTAAGCATGTGCTGCTACAGTGGGTAGCAGTGGACTCTGGGTGGCAGTAGGGCAGGAGGCCAGAGGGATCCCCACAGCCACCTGGTAGCCAGGATAAGGAAGAAAGCAGCTGAGACACACCCTAGGGGCTAATTTGGAAGAGTTGCCACCCAGAGTCAACTCTTTTGTTCCTACTCTGTTCTTTAACTATTTCCAGGCCTGGAGAAATGCTTTTATGGGTAAAACAATTTGAAAAGAATGAATAGACAATGAATGAAGAATTTATACTGAAGAAGAGGTTTTTGTATCCATATGTTAATATCTGCTTGATTAGGTTGTTATCTACTTCATACATACATTTGCCAGAAAGTCATTTTAAGAAAAATACTAATAAAAGATAACATGTCCTCCTTTAATCTCATTTCATAGTACAAAAGCATTTTCACACGTATTATATCATGTGTTAAAAAACATGAAATAAGCAAGATTTGTTTTTCCCAAGTTTAGAGACTAAGAAACCAAGGCTAGAATGGTTAAGTTACTGTTCAATGTTACATAGTCTGTAAGTGAATCAGAATTTGACTCCAGGTCTTCTGTGTTTCTATTTTATTCAACTTTTAAAATTTGAATTGTTTATATATTCATATGATTCAAAAACCAAAACTGTAACAACATTAAGTAATCTTTTTCCAGACTTTGTCCCTGTCTGCTCTAGTCCCTCCCTTTATAAAGAAAAGATATCATATATATACCTTATTTTATGACTTTTAAAAAAATTCAGTTAGCAATATATCCTGCAGAGCTGTCCATGTCCATACTTAGAGAGCTTTCTCCCAGATGTTTACAGCTGCATAGTGCTGAGTGGATGCTCCACAGTACGTATTACAAGTTCACATTTGATGACACTTGGGTTGTTTTGTTATGACAAACAAGGTTTTAGTAAATAGTCTTGAATATGCATTATTTCATGGATATGTTTCTGTAGGATAATTCCCTAAAAGCAAAATGCTGGATCAAAAGATAAATGCATTTGTAATTAAATAAAAATTGCATTTGTCTTTATAGGAGTTGTGTTTTCACTTTTCACCTGTAATATGTAACTATCAGTTTCCCTATAAACTTGCTAACAAATTGGTATTGCCTAACTTTTGAATTTTTGGCAACATGATTGTTTAGAATGATTGCTTGGTATAATTTTAGTTTACATTTTTCTTATATGTTACAGACTGTAATTATATTTTTCTCTGTCATTTGTCTTTTGATTTTGCTGATAAGGTTCTTTTTGATTTGGTATTCAGACTTCTATGTTTTTTGGTAGTAAAAATGATCAATTTTTAAACTGTATTCTAGACTTTAAGTTATAGAGGTCTTCCTTAATCTAAGGGTATAAAGAATTCATCCGTGTTTTCTTCTAGTAATTTATTTTTGTTTAAGTTGTAAAACTACAGTTGATACTGAGTTTATCTTGGTATACAGCATGAGGTATGAAACCAACTTTATCTTTTTCCAAATGTTCCAGGACAACTCATTTGCTCTAACCATTTATTTTGTAAAAAATCCTTTGCCCACTGGTTTGAGATGTTAGCTTGCTTATATACTGAATTTGTCTAAGGATTTGGGAATATTCTTTTGAAACCAGTTTTCTAATATGCCAAGTCCAATAGTGTTTCCTTTTCACCATGCTTCCTTAGCTAAAATAAAGTTTAGCTTACTCATCAGTAGCTTTTTATTGCCACATTTGAATGAAAGAATTAGGAAGGAAATGTGATTATCTCCCACATAAAGAAAATAATATTAAGGAAAGCTATGTCTAAGCACAGAAGAAAGATAATTCTCAAGATATCATTGCTAGAAAATCCCCACACAACAGGGTTTTTCTTTTATTTCTAAGGATTTTGCCAAGTCATTTCATACTACTCAGGAGGTCTTCCCCCATAAGTGGTCAAATGGGGGAATACATAATACATAAGGGAGGGGAAAAATGAACCAAAGAACATACATACCTCTGCAAACTTAAATCTCCTGCTGCTAGTCACTGCTCTCCTTAATAGAAAACTACAAAGTTTTTGCCATAAAAGAAAAAAGTAATTCACTTTTTCAAAAAAATTATCAAGCCCAGTAAAAGATTATATTGCATTCAGATGTCTACAGTTAACCTTACTTTCTGGCAGCAAAGCTTCTTAGAGTAAAGCTTGCTTATTTGTGCAAGAGAGTTTAGGATAGTTTATTGGCAAGTTCAAAGATATTGTTTCAGTAACTCTACTAGCATAACAAGGTATAAAAATAAGACCAAAGCCAGTATACATGAGGTCAGTGTGTCCAGCTTAGTATGTTTCACACCAGAACTATGGGTTTAAATCGTGTGTCCTCATTTTCCCATAAAGTTAGCAGAAAATGCAGTGTGAAACCTTTTCAAATGGTTTTTATGGGTACTTCCTTCTCTGAGATTGCTGTTGCTACTTATGACAAATCTACTGACGAAGGTGATCATTATTCTCCAGAAAATGTTGATTCCTTGTGTTCCAGTCCTTCTTAAACCAATTCTAATCAGTATCTGCACCTACGTTCCCACTGTTCTTCTGCAATTACTCATTTCAAGGGCATATACCACTTCCATGTTGCTAAAACCGTTGGTCAATTCTCAGTTCTCATCTTACTTTGTCTAGAAGCTACCTTTGTCATAGTTGATTGCCTGATCCTTGAAACACATACTTTACTTGGTTTCCAGGATGCATACCTTCCTGGTTTGTTCCTACCTCAATGCTACTCCTCTTCAGGCTCCTTTGCTGATTTCCAAATCTTTAACACTAGGGCCTCTCACAGCCCAATTGTTGACCTTTCCTCCTCACTATCCTCCTTCACTCCCTTGATGATGGCTTCCACTCTCACAGTGTCCACGACCATCTATGCACTCGCTGACAGTCGCCAGAGTCACATCTCTACTCTGGACCATTCCCCTGAACTCTAGAGTCTTATATCCAGCTGCTTACTAGCTAGCTATTCCGTAAGTGTCTCAAACTTAACATGTCTGAAACAAAGCTTTTGATCTCTTCCTTTCCTTTCCTAAATTTGTTTCTCCCAGTCTTCTCCATCTCAGTTAGTAAAACTCATCTGTCCATTTGCTTAGGCCCAAACCTTGAGACATCTCTCACACGCTACTTACAAACCACCAGCACATCTTCTTGGCCCCGCCTTTAAAGTATTTACCTGAGCCCTTCTAATCTTCACAGTTATTGCCAAATGGAAGCCATCACCATCTTTCACTGGGGTCATTGCAAGAGCCTCCACACTGTTCTCTAGGCTTTTGTCCTTTTCCCTCGACAGAGAAGATAGAGGCATCCATTTAAGATACTAGACAGATAATGTTATTCCTCTGCTCAAAAACCTGTAGTGGCTTCCCATCTCATAGTAAAAGCCCATGTTGTTCCACTGGCTGCCAGGGCCCTCCACGACCTTTCACCTCTACCCCTCCACTCTGACCTCATCTTCTGTTTTTGCTCTTCTGTGGATTCAGTGGCCTCCCTGCTGCCGCTTGAACAAACAAGACACTTCCTCACTTTATTAGTCTCCTATTGCTGCTGTAACAATTTACCACAAACTTAGTGGTTTAAAGGAACATAAATTTATCTTACAGTTTTGTAGGACAAAAGTCAGACACAGGTCTCATTAGTCTAAAACCAAGGTGTTAGGAAGTCTGTGTTCTTTTCTGGAGGCTCTGGGAAGGATCCATTTCCTTGCTTTTCCAGCTTCTTTGTGGTATTCTTCGTCCATCCTCAAAGTGAACAAAATTACATCTGTCTGACCCTTCTTCCTTCTGCATACTTTACTCATAATTTTCTGAGAGTTTTTACCATGAATGGGTGTCATGTTGTAAAATGCTTTTTCTGTATCATTTGATATGATCAAATGGTTTGTCTTCTTTAGCCTGTTAATATAGTGGTTTACACTGATTGATTTTCAAATATTGAACCAGTCTTGTATCCTTCAAATAAGCCCAACTTGTTCTTGTAATTTTTTATATGTTGCTGAGTTCTATTTGTTAATGTTTTGTTAAGAATTTTTGCTTGATATTTATGAGGGATATTTCTCTGTGGTTTTCCTTTTGTATACTATCTTTGTTTTTATTATACTATTTGGGTAATAATGGCTTCATATAATAGAATAAGTTGAGAGGAGTCTCTTCGTCTTCTATTTTCTGGAATTAATTGCAGAGAAGTTCTAATCAGGGCCATGAGGTGAGCATGAGAAATAAAAGGTATAGGGATGAAAAAGAATAAAATAAAACTATTCCTATTTGTAGATGTCAGGATGGGCTACATAGAAAATCCAAGATATCTACAAAAAACTTCTAGAACTAATCAGTGAATTCAGGAAGTTTGCAAGACACAAAGTAAACATTCAAAAATCAATGTTTCTATACACTAGCAATAAAAATACAGGAACCAAAATTATACAAACAATACCATTTGCAATCACTCAAAAAATAAAATAGGTACAAATTTATCAAAAGATTTGTAGGATTTGTATGCTGAAAACTACAAAATGATGATGGAAGAAATAAAAGATTTAAAATAGAGAGACATACCATGTCCACAGTGTAAAAGACTCAACACAGTAAAGATATCAGTTCTCCCCAAATTAGCATACAGATTCCCACAAATATGTCAGAAAAATTTTTTATTGATACAGAAAAAAGTATTCTAAAATTTGTATGGAAAAGCAAAGGAACTAGAATAGCATAAAGAGTAAGTGGAAGGAATCACTCTGAGTTCAAAAATGATGATATAACATTAGTAACCAAGACTGCATGGTTGTAGTACTATTGGAAGGGGAGACACATTGATCAATTGGACAAAATAAAGAACTTAGAAATAGATCACACAAATACAGCTAATTTATTTTTTTAATATAAAAGTGCAAAAGCCATTTAATGGAGGAAGAATCATTTTCTCAATAAATAGTGCTGGAGCAATTAGGTATCTACCAGCAAAAAAAAATGAACCTTAACCTAAACCTCACATGTGATACAAAAATTAAAATAGACAGTATATTTAAATGTAAAATGTAAAACCGTAAACATTTAGAAGGTAACATAGAAGAAAATCTTCAGGACCTATGTCTTAGTGAAGATTTCTTAATTATGACAACATAAGCATGATTCATAAAAAGAAAAAATAAGCCAGACTTCATCAAAATTGGACACTTTCACTCTATGAAGTCCCTATTAAGAAAATAAAAAGATAAGCTACAGGCTGAAAGAAAATATTTGCAAACAATATATCTGACAGAGCACTCATATTTAGAATTTATAAAGAACTCACAAAACTCAACATAAAAAATAATAATTCAATTATAAAGTGGCAAAGACAGGAAGAGAAATTTTGCTGGTGAGGGCATAGCATGGCAAATAAGCATATGAAAAGGTGTTTAACATCATTAATCATTAGGGAAATGCAAATTAAAGATCATGATGAGATATTACTGTGTAACTATTAAAACAGCTAAAAAAAATTGTGACAATAACAAATGCTGACAGGGATGTGGAGAAAATGGATCTGTCATATATTGCTGGTCGGAATATAAAATGGTATGACCACTCTTGAGAATAGTTTCACAGTTTCTTAAAAACTAAGCCAGGCACAGTGGTGTGTTCCTGTAATCTCAGCTACTCTGGAGGCTGAGGTGGGAAGATCACTTGAGACAGGAGTTCCAAACTCCAGGCTGTGCAACATAGCAAGACACCCCCACCCCCAAAAAAAAAAACACACACACACACAAAAATCCCTATTTGTTTACCATATAATTCAGCAGTTACACTCCTGGGAATTTATTGCAATGATATGAAAATTTCATTGCAAAAAACCTATTCACAGTTATTCATAACAGCTTTATTTGTAATAGCCTCAAACTGGAAACAACCGAACTGTCTGATAGGTGATGTTTAAACAAACTGTGGTATATCATGGACTATTACTTAGCAATAAAAAGGAATGAACTACTGATACACTCAATTCTGATGGATCTCAAGGACTTTATGATGAATAAAAAACCCAATCTCAAGAGAGCACACAATTCCATTTTTATAAGATTCTTAAAATGGCAAAATTATAGAGATAGGAAACTAGATTATTGGCTGCCAGGGGTTAGGAACAGTGTCAAGGAGAATGTTGGATATGAGTATAAAGGAATAGCAAGAGAGAAATCTTTGTGGTGGTGGAATATTTCTGTATCTTGATTATGATGGTGTTTACACAAATCTACACATGATAAAACAACATAAAACAATACATACATATTATACTAATATCTAAGCCCTGATTATGATGTTATACCATAGTTATATGAGGTGTAACCTTTGGGAGAAATTAGGCAAATGATACATGGTGTACATGGGGCCTTCCTGTACTTACTTCTGCAGCTTCCTGTTTGTTAAGCGATTACTATTTCAAAATAAAAGTTAAAAAAAATGCATATTTTATTCTAATGTAGCTCATGGTAGTCCAAAGTAAACACAGATGGCAAATGTGTGGAGGTGTGGTGACAATTACTTTTAAAGTTACTTTTTATGGAGGTGAAATCACACATTAAAATTAACCATTTTAAAGAATAAAACTCAGTGGCATTTAGAGCATTCAAAATGTTGTACAACCATTAATTTATCTAGTTCCAAAACATTTTCATCACACCAAAAGTACACCTTGTGCTAATTAAGAAGTCACTCCTTTTTCCCCCTACCCACAGCCCCTGGCAATCACTAATCTGCTTTCTACCTCTATGGGTTTATGTATTCTGGATATTTCGTATAAATGGAATCATACAATATGTAAACGCTTGTGTCTGTCTTCTTTCACTTAGAATAACTTTTTTGAAGTTCATCCATGTTGTAGCATGTATCAGTACTTCATTCCTGTTGTGGCTGAGTAATATTCCATTGTATGGATGTGTCACATTTTGTTTATCCATTCATTTGTTGATGGCCTTTGGGTTGTTTCCACCTTTTGGCTATTTTAAATAGTGCTACTATAAACTTGTGGTGCCAGTTTGATACAGAAAATAATTTGTTCCAAACCACATGGTTTGTTGTTCATGGAAGATGTATAATTTAATGTAGGTTTATAATCAAAGGGTACAATCAGTAACTCCAAAGCCTCTGTAATTCATTTGGAAAGAGTGACTTGTTACTGATGTTTTCTCCATCACTCCATTCATTCCAGGTGTAAAATCATATATTGGAGCAGTTAGGGGTAAGAACACAGGCTTCTGCTTATTTTGGGAGAAACAAAAACACTTAATGAGAACAGAGAAAAAAATGTCCTCATAATGGCTATTGTTAACTATTTTGTGAAAGTCAACATTGTGCTCATGAATGATCAAGACACAAATATTTTATTCTTTGAAGGCTTTAAAAATATAAATGTGATGGATAAATTACTTCAACAACAACAAAAGAATATGAGCTATGGAAGTGTTTAATCTCTTGGGTCCACTTTATTTAATAATGTGGTAATCTTTGTGTCCTTAAATGCTCCAGAAATTAAATACACAAAATACACAACACTTTGAAGTCACTAAGGTCATTGTTTTATAATCCTAGAATTAAAGAACCTTCCAGAAGTATGTCAGGCATATCCAAGTAAGTTAACTCTTTATTTCTTGGTACTGAATCAATTCAGCTCTTTTCATAGCCTTTTTTCTTGGTTAGCTCTTTCAGTTATCGGTTCTCAACCATGGCTACACATTAGAATTACCTGATCCACTTCTATAAATACCAGTGTTTAGGCTGTACCCCAGATCAACTGAGTGAGAATCTCTAGAGGCAAACCCATGCATCTTTATTTAATAAAGCTCCCAAGTGATCCTACGGTGCTGCTTGGGTGGGGAGTAATGAATCAAACCAGTGGTGCTCTAACTTGTGTGTCCTGCAAGGCTTGTTAAAAGAAGCTGTGCCCCACACTCAGGTTTCCGAGCTGGGCTGGGCCTGGGGTTTTGCATTACAAACAACATTCCAGGTGATGCTATACTGCCCACCCAGGATCACATTTAAGAACAAAGAGTTAATTTTGTCCTTTGCACTCAGTGATGAGGATACAGATAGATGGTTACAGTCCTCCATGTAAACACCTTGAAGATTTTTTTTTTTTTACCTGTTTTAGAGAATTTTCTTTAGCATCTTAATGAGGATGATTGGGCCCTTGAGTCAGGTAGCCTGGTTAAAATGCCACTACTTCTGTATAATCTTAGGCAAGTTTCTTATTTCTAAACCTTCAGTCTCTTCATCTGTGAAATGGGTATGATATGCTTGATTTAAAGGTTAAATTTGATAATGCATGTAAAGCAATTGACATACAGTAAATATACCGCAGTTATTAATTTTTTGGGTAGCTTTCAACTCTTACAACTTTCCTTGAATTTAATTGGCTGTCATGCTCTGTGTTTCTTATTGGGTTAACAAATAAGGAAATGAATACTAAAATCAGGAAGATAATTTGGGAATCCAATGAGCAGTTGTTTTAAAACTGATTGAAGAGTTGGGTTTGTGTATATGTAATGGCTAAAAGGTTCAGGTCTAGAGTCAGAAAATCCTGGATTTGAGTCCTTCTTGAAAGTTCTCTAAATGTGTTTTTTCTTCTGTAAAATAACAAACAATAATAAAAGTTCCTACATATTGTGTTGTTGTGATGATTGTAATAGATGAGATAATGCAAACACAGTGATTAGCATAGTCCTGGACATATCATAGCTACTAAATCAATGTTAGCTGTTAATAAGCTGAGGGCAATTGATTCCTAACTGCTCCTTTAAATATTAACTTTCCTTTCCCTCTTTGAACTCATATGTTTTTATGGCTTTCTAAGGGATGTCAGGAAGGAATATAAATTCTCCAAAGAGAATGCAACTCTTGAGAAGAAATTTGTTTACTGTTTCCTTAACACTCTTCCAAATGAAAGACTAAAGAGGAATGCAGATTTACTCTTCAGACACTAAGTAACTTCACTATTCTTTCCACACCAGAATCAAGACAGGAGCTATTGAAATTCTTGGTCAATCATTAGTTCCAATCTCAGATCTTCAGCTGGGCATTTCTGTTAGTGGAGGGCATTGTAAATAGGGTTGCCGCTAGTCCCTGTGATGATTCCCTGGGTGGGACCTAGGGAAGTTCTTCATGTACTCACTGACAGCAGAAGTATGGAAGCCTCTATGTCAAAAGCATTTTTTGTTGTTGTTGTTGTTTTGTGTGTGTGTGTGTGTTTGTATTTCTGATTTGACTACAGAATAGAACCAATTCCCAAACACTTTGGACGTGATGCAAACTAATCCTGAGGGACCACAACTACAACAGTCTTTTCCATACATATATAGACAGAAGGAATTATTTCACTCATTTTACAAGAGGTGATGACTCTACTCTTGATAACACTAAGTGGTTTTTCCTAAAGTATGGTACATGTTCCACTGGGACATGAAATACTGGGTGGGTGGTGCATGGACCATTTTCACATTCTGTATTTAATTTAATATACATTAGGAAAAAACACAAGTGCTTAATTTCCAGATACTATTGTTTAGGGTAAATCTAAGATATGTATAAGGCTTAAAATTGAATAGAAGGAACGATATGGGTATACAATAGTACAAGAGACATGGCAAATACCATTAAGATAGCGTGAACATAATACAAATTTGGGAAACATTTTGTAAAATGTTTAGGCTGTTCATTATCTCTTATCTGTATCCATCTGTGATCCATCTGTATATATCACAAGAAGAAAGAACATTTAACTATGGAGAACAATGTGGCTGTGACAGTCTTTTTCAATTATTTGGAAAGTCATGGTTGTTTTCTATTCTAGCCTTCTTTAATTGCCACAATTCTCCCTTTAAAGATTTTTACTAATTATAAGAGAAAAATTAAGAGGAAAGAACCAAGGCATATATTCACTGGAAAAGAAAGTGTAAACTTTTCAGGTTTAATGGGTTCTTTGTTTAAGGTTATCATTAAAAGGACTAGTCTTTGCTGGTCGATTTATGAACTAAGAACATGATTAAATCAATCATATTTTTAAATGTTTTATATACCACTGGAATTTATTTTCTAATTTAATTGCCAAATTCCTAATCTGATTAGAGCCTGAGGGGGAGTGAAATTGACTTTGGAAAAAAATAGATAAAATAAGGTTTCCTTTTCTTATGCACAAGTCATACTGAACTGCATGTTTCCTGTAAGATTAATGGTAGAATGTTTTAGTTCAATTTTGTTGTATCAGAGGCAAATACATTATCTCCCAGGAAACAGAATGGAATTATATATGCCACAAGTCTAGCTGTAAAAGATGTTCTTGAAAATAAGGTCATTTAGTTGGATTGGCTGGAAATAAGTTGGAAAACAAGGCATGAGGATGAAGCCATAAATGGTATCCACATTGCTCCTATGGCTCCTAGGGCATAAAATTCTCATTACCAGATGTGATTGGTTTACATGTGTTTGCCCTACTAGATGTTTCTATGGCCTCAGTATCCAAAGTAGTACATTCTTACTAAATTGTTCACAACTTGTTTCATTTATTTAGCAGATACTTATTTAGCACCGATTATATGCCAAGCACTCAGTGTTCTAGGTGCTAGGAGGGTACAGCAGTGAGGAAGAACACTGAAATCCCTGTCCTCAAAGAAACTGGGCTGTTTCCATGAATATTATTGTACACCTGGTCATCCTGCCATTTTAAAACGTGCTTCTTAAATTTGTGATTTTTTAAAGAGGTGCAGAAATGATTTAAAACATTTGGGAGGGCAAAATGATTGGGAATGAAATTAGGTAAATATACTTATAAAATTCAGTTAAATAAGGTACAAAATAGGAGCATTTTGAGCACATTTAGAAAAAAGAACTAACATTAAGAGTACTTGATACAATATAGACAATGTGCTCAGTACTTTGTATTCATTATTTTATTTAATCTTCACAACACCCTTATAAAATTAGTACTGTTATTAATATTATCATCCTTGTTTTACAGATGAGGAAGCTGAGTTTTGAATAATTTAGTGTCTTGTCTAATGTCATCCAACATGTAATAGCATAGACAAGACATAACAAAACAAAAACAAAGCAATCTGTCTCCCACCTTAACCATTATGGAACAGATCATATAATCTGGCAGGAGGAATGAGAGATAAGACAGTATTACATCAGGAGTAAGATTAGGTTAACAGAGAGTATGAAAATAATACCAAAAGAGGAAAAGCAATAAATTCTAGAGAAAATATTATTTCCATAATATTTTTTAATCTGAGTTTACAATGCTTGTGAGCGATCCTTTTTTTCACTCATGAGTAGAAGCTGTCGCAGCTCTCTGACTACAACATAGTTTTTCCTCTGGACAGAAAGTCCTACATCATTGAGTTACTGCTCAGTGGAGAGCATTTATCAACTTTGGCTACAAGGACTAGCCACCATCTAAGTCCCATTAGGTACCATGACCCATCAAGTGGTAATTCCAGCCATTTCTTGAAATTATTTGTTCTTTTTGAGAGTTTCTGAGAAGATGTAAAATATATGTTGTTTCTGAAGCAGGAAAAATTGACACAGAGAGGCCTTTGCATTTTTCTCTCATCTAGGAATCAAGACTCCTGTAGGGAAAAGGGGAAGAAAGGAGGCAGTTTGTAAACGCAAAGTGGTTTATATACTTTTTCGCCTAATAAAACTCTCACTGGCTCTCCAGTGGCGATCTTTCTCCATTCTGGTATGAGGGGAATGTTGGCATCTGTATTTCTGCTTGGTACAGTCCCCAGCTGTTTGTTTTCTTTTCTGGCTTGTATATTTGTAGAAGTTATCTCCATTGTAGAATTAACAGGTAATCTTACACTGGAAGGTATTCCTGAGATGTTTCTTGAATGGTTTTTCAACCATGTCAATGCCCAAAGGTGGCTGGGAGTGTTAGGTGTCATTCCACTCCCACTGTTGGGATTCACTCCGGAACCTAGGGGCCCTGAGTGCCCCATGTGACTTGCCAGAAAGTGATGTCTCAGGGCCAGGTAGGACTAATACCTGAAAATCTCCAAGGCAATAGTCGATGCTTCTGTGTCTTCACATCTGATTCTAAGAATTAAAGTGAGTGAATCAATCAGACAGTCACCTGCATGACCAATATTGATCAAGTGCCAGGAAATTTATCTTCAGTGCCAGGAGAAGGGGATGAAGCGATCAATAAGACAGACACAGTCCTAGCCTTCAGGGCTCTGATCTAGTGTGAAAAACCAGCATGAAACAAATGACTTTAATTGTATTCACATTACTAGTCTATGTAATCCACATGTTAGCTGTTTCCATGTATGGAGCAAGGACCAAAGGTTCTTATTCACCCTGAAGAAGTTGCTTGCTCCAAAACACATATTTTACTGAAAAAGATAAGAGGGGTTTTATCTCACCAGAAACACAGTTTCACTCCAAACCTCCCTACTTGATATATCTTCCCATGTCTCTCGCGGACACACACAAGTTCTCTCTTGTTCAACCCTTTTCCTGTAGACCCTCTAAACCTCTCTAGCGCCAGTCCCCCATTTCCAGGTGTTTCCCTGAGTCTCTTAATTCCTTCTGTCCTTTCTTAGGTAGAACAAATTAATTCTGTCTCAGCTGCTTCCAACTTGCATAGCTATAGTTAAAAAAAACTTAGCAAGCAAGACACCCACCAATTACCAGGAATTTCTCTCATAGAAAGGTAGGGGAATGTTTATATAATAATTTTTATTTCCTCACCTGCCTGTATGTCTTCTTGTGTTTGCGGTTTAGCCCCCTGTGGTATTCCCATCTGTTGTAAATACTTTCACTACCTACATAGTTGAGTGAAGGGGTCTTGGCTCTGCTTGCAGGGATGATAACTGTGTGGCCTTCTTTTAGATAGAGCTGCCATTTCCATAGTTCTGATGATAGTCTTGATTCCCCCAAAAGTGCCAGAGCAGAGCCACGGAGTATGGCACCCTCAGCATGCTGAACCACATGGTGTCTGTACACAGCACAGGAAGAGACTCTCCCACCCCCTTTACCCTCACAGGGGGTGGTATGAATACCAGAGGCATGCTTCCTTGTATCTCATTGTTTGGTGTTTTTGAAAAATAAACTCTATTTTATGTTATATAGTTTAAATTTATTTTATAGAAGGGGTGATAATCAAGATATATAGTGGGTGCTATGGCATAAGACCAACCATTCAGAATGGACCTAAATGTATAAACTGATCAATCAGATTGGTTATTGGTAAGCAGATGGGACAACCTTAGTGGTGCATCCTGGCTTGATATTAGCCCTGTTTTTGAAGATCATGATGTTAATCTATGAAAGCCATGAGTGGGTAGAGGAAGGAGGGGACCAATCTTAGTTATACTTGGTATGTTGTTCCTTAAATTCTAAGAAATGTTTCCTCCCTGCTTCCTAAACAGAAGTATTGTTGTAAGCAATATAGCTCAGTGGGATATGAACGTGAGCCTCAGAGTTAAATGGATGGAAGATCAAATTCCTGCTCTGCCATTTAAGAAATCATAGATCTTGGGCATTTAACCTCTATGTGGCCCAGTTTTCTCATCTGCAAAATGGGAATAATAATATATGCTATTATATAAGTATATAATTAGGGTTTTCTAAACATTAAGAAAACTATTTGTTAAGGGTTAAATAATACTGTATACTATTATTGTACTATATTCTTGTGTCTAACTCATTCTTTAGAATAAGTTGTGCTTTTTCCCCGGTTCCTTATACCTATGAATTCTAGGCAAACTAGCTCAACAAATGCAACGGATGTGGCCAGTCATGTAGTAGCCAGATACAGAATCAGGAAGTTGCACCAATTAAGTAATTAATTAGCTCATTCACTCATTTGTTTATTTTTTCATTCCTGCAAACAAAGTGTATAGCTAGTGCTGCGGAATCAATGATGAAAAAGAGATCACTTTAGGAGCTCACAGCTAAAGGGAGAGATAGACCAAAAAAAGAAACAATTAGAAAGAAATGTGAGAAGTACTGTTTTAGAGATATGAAGAGAATGTTTTTGAAATTCAACAGAGAAAGCCACTTACTGGGCCTTGAGAAATTAGGAAAGCTTTACCAAAGAAGTAACAAACACTGGTTCTTAAGTCATTAAGTTTTGGTGTAAATGGTTCTTGATCCCACTGAAATTTCTGAACAAGTGGAACATTTAGTAGGACTGTTTGTAGATATGAGACCAGAACCTTAGGGCCTACATTTCCTTATTGCAGAGTTCTAATAATGCAAATTTATACAAAGCTTTCAAGATCAAGCTACCTCAAAATTCAATTGAATAGAATTATTTAGTTCTTCAGAAATTTTTTACCTTTTTTTAGAGATGTGGTAGAAGAATTTTTTTTAACAAATATTAGCCTGTTCTTCATATTATTTCCTAAATTTTAACATCTTATGAATTGTGCACCATTGCTGAATAACCAGCAACCAATAACAGTGTGGCTATCTTTTAAGTTCATGGCCCTGAAAGCATATCATCTTGAGTGTGTCAGGATCCTTAAATATATCTACTGTGTCTCAGCTGGAGTTCCAAAAACACAGGATGGATTCTGCACATTTCTGTTTTCTAATTGCTTAAAACTGATCTTTAGGGCCGGGCGCGGTAGCTCACACCTGTAATCCTAGCACTCTGGGAGGCCGAGGCGGGTGGATTGCTTGAGGTCAGGAGTTCGAGATCAGCCTGAGCAAGAGCAAGACCCCGTCTCTAGTAAAAATAGAAAGAAATTATCTGGCCAACTAAAAGTATATATAGAAAAAATTAGCCGGGCATGGTGGCGCATGCCTGTAGTCCCAGCTACTTGGGAGGCTGAGGCAGTAGGATTGCTTAAGCCCAGGAGTTTGAGGTTGCTGTGAGCTAGGCTGACGCCACGGCACTCACTCTAGCCTGCAACAAAACAAGACTCTGTCTCAAAAAAAAAAAAAAAACAAAAAAAAAAAAACTGATCTTCAGTCAATTTTTTTCCTGATTGACACTAGTACTTCCAATGTTATGATTTCTGGTTGTTTTTGTTTTTCTGGAAAAAAAAATAATCAGCCTCTATCTTTTTTTCCTCTCTGTCTCTTTTTTCCTCCCTGCCTCCAACCCCCCCCCCCTCAACCTCCAGCTCCCTTTTTTAAACTTGCACTACAGCTTCCCTTTCTTAATTGTCTACTTTTCCCTCAGGAAATTGTGCATTCCTTCTTTTCATTTATTCAGGTTGAAAAAATTCATGTGGACAAGCACTCATAGACACATACAGACACACAAGTGGAGGAACATATTTTTAACAGTCTCAGCTGTTTGAAAACACAGGAACACTTTAATGGAGCCCTTACCCCTCATCCATTAGTCTTCTGCCAGTTTTCTGCTGTATTTAGTTCTTAACAAAACACTTATAGGTGTCGGTTTTGGACTCTCTTCTTTCCATGGATAATTTTCAAATCAAGCAATGCTGGGAAGTGTTCATAGACAATCTGTGCTTTGCCAGTCCACTTAATCCTTGTGACTGTGGTGCATGGGTTACCTGCCACTTTGTGTGTGTGTGTGTGCATGTATGCAGGGAAAGGATTAAATCACTTTGTAGGTGTAAACTGGCTTTCATGACCCTTTTTTTTTAGGTACCGTCACTGACTCCACTTCAGGACTATAAATCAGCGCAGCTGGAGACCTTTTGAAATTGCTTATATTCCTTTTAGAAATTTTTGAAGACAGGCTGGCCTGGTGGTTAGAAACATAGGCTCTGAGTCAGTTTGCCTGAGTTCATATACTGGCATCATCACTTGCTCACTATGTGAATTATGACCAGTTAGCCTTTCTGTGACTCAGTTTTCCCGTTGATAAAATGGGGTTAAACATAATATCAGTGTCTTAGGTTTGTGGTAATGATTAAATGAGATAGTGTGTAGTTCTTCACCCAGCTAATAGTATTAAGTGTCATTGTTATTGTTACACAGGAGTGACATCACCCAACAGGGAGACATGCAATAGGATAAGAGGAGGCTGCAAAAATTGTTCAAAGATTTTTTTTTATTTGTTTGGCATAATTTGCTTCCATATCTGTCCAATCAGAAATTTTTATTTGGTGTAAAAAGAGCTGATGAATATCAGCAAGGTTTTTTCCCCTCAAGTAAATCTCATTCTTTCTGGAATTTGTTTTGACCTCTCCTCTAACTTCTCCCTAAATGCCCATTTCTAACCACTACTGACCTTCACCCACTGCCCTGCTTCCATTCCAGGACATGGGAGATGACATCTGTGGCTTCTGTTTTTACACTATGTCTGCAGTTGAGAGGCTCCATTGCCTAAAATCCCTCCAGTTCCTGATGAAAACCTCTACTTATAATCATGTTTTCTGCACACATCTAGTAAAGATCTCAAAGCTGTACCCTAAGTTCTGTAATTATCACCTGTTCTTTATATTTTACTGGTCCCTTTGTTCAAATGTTTATACTGTGCTTAAAGGAAATCACCTTCTGATCGTTTTTCCTTCTTTGTTAATAGAACCACATAGACGTCTCCTGTACTGCCCATTGCCAGCTGTTGGCACACCTGATATATGCTTGTTCTCAGATGGTTTGTCTATGCAGCCACAGGGGGATTTATATGGAACTTCCATACCAGTGTTAAAGATAGCCATAGCAATACTGAAGAGGTTCTTGTGAAATGTATGATTAGGATGTACCACAGGAATTAATAATTCTGAGGCCACTGTTTTAAATCGTAACCACATTGTTTTTGTAGGGAAGTTGCTCAATTTATATACACAGAACATGAAGAGCTGCATTCTGATCGGGGCACCAGTTTCATTTAAGATCTATATCCCTAAAGGCACTTAGATAATTCTTTTTAACATGCACATGCTATGTTGCTGTGAATGACAAATTAGGGTAATTTTCTTGCTCATTTGATCCTCTCTGATTATTTTTTCTAACTCTTAAAAGTCTAAGTGAATACAGTGAAAGAATACCATCTCTAAAAATAGTTTTTAATATATTTTTCCTTAAAGTCAACATTAAATTTTTTAAAGAAATTTAATAATTGTATAGATTTATCATTCACTCTCAAAAATAATTTTATTGGACATTATGCCAATTTTCTTCTTAGGGTTTCTCAATTAAATAGTGACTTTGAAAACATACTGCTAGTTTACTAGATTTTAGTAGGTCAGCATGCACACCAAAAGTGTATTAAGGTGGACTGCTCTATTTATTGATTTTCCATGAATCTGCTAAAGGCTCAAGGCAATTGTCTGCCAAAGGGGCGGCGGGAGGGCCATACATGATCGAGGTCATGCGCATCTAGCCAATTTGTAAGACGATCCCGCCGCCCTAAGCCATCAGCAATCCTTCGCATAGGGGCACACTCATGCATTCCTGTCAAGTCATCTTGTGAAAGGCTGCCTGCTTCCAGCTTGGCTTGGATGTGCAACCTTAATAAAACTCACTGAGGTCTGGGAGAAAATAGCAGATCTGCAGCAGATAGGGTAGAAGAAAGGGTCTAGAATATGTACACGCAGCTGACTCAGGCAGGCTCCAAGCCGAACGGTTACACAGAGAGGAAACAATAAATCTCAGCTACTATGCAATAAATATCTCAAGTTTTAACGAAGGAAACTACAATTACAGTGAAATAAAAAAAAAATAACATTTTAGAACAAAGCTAACAAATGGCTAGTTTTCTATGATTCTTCTTCAAACGCTTTCTTTGAGGGGGAAAAAGTCAAACAAACAAGCAGTTTTACCTGAAATAAAGAACTAGTTTAAAGGTCAGAAGAAAGGAGCAAGTTTTGCGAGAGGCACGGAAGCAGAGTGCGGGCAGTACAATGACAGTTTTCCTTTCCTTTGCTTTCCTCGCTGCCATTCTGACTCACATAGGGTGCAGCAACCAGCGCCGAAGTCCAGAAAACAGTGGGAGAAGATACAACCGGATTCAACATGGGCAATGTGCCTACACTTTCATTCTTCCAGAACACGACGGGAACTGTCGTGAGAGTACGACAGACCAGTACAACACAAATGCTCTGCAGAGAGATGCTCCACACGTGGAACCGGATTTCTCTTCCCAGAAACTTCAACATCTGGAGCATGTGATGGAAAATTATACTCAGTGGCTGCAAAAAGTAAGTCATTGCTTTCAGTTTCTAATTGCACGGAGCCTTTTCCGTTCTTGCACTGCAGCTAACTTAGAGTTCCTTAGGGGGCATTTGTGTGTTTACCTTTTGCTCCAGGGGGGCAGTGTTTGCAAATGCAAAACTGCTTTCTCGGTTTGACTTCTTGGATAAGCCAAGGTTTTTAGGCTTGTGCAAACCTGTGAATGTATGGTAAGCACTCCATTTGTGTATCTAGCACTGGCAAATTTTGTGACATTTCTGGTTTTCTCTTTTTTGAAGCTTGAATATTCTGCCTGTCAAAACCCAACTTTAAAGAAAGAAAGCATGTACCCATTGAGCAAGTTGGTGAAAAAAAAGAAAATAATAATGACAATACCAATTTAGGATCAAATCTATTTACAAAAGGAAATTTTTACAGCTAGGATGGAAAATCATAATAAAATATTTTTTCAACCTTTTGTAAAATTAACATGAAGGGAGAATATAAAGTATAATATTTGGGTAGAGAAATTGTATATGTTAGTAAGGGAAACTGTTAATTTCAGCAAGTTATAGAATAGTAGAGGACTGATTCATCATACATGTCTTTTGTCCTTGAGAAAAAACAAAGAGATAAATTTTAATGTTAACTCACAGGAAAGGGGTTTGCCCACTGTGAGAGGAGAAATCGAACCAGTGCTAGCTGTTCAGGAGGACATGCACCTGCAGATTTGGGCTGAATGCAACTTGTAGGTTCTGCTGTATTCCTGAAATAGCTCCTTTCTCAGGGCATGGTAGTTAGAGAGATAGTACCTGGGGAGTCTAAGTACCCATGTCACTTGATAAATGTTAATGTTGAGTATGCATTTAATACCAATTTAAATAAATCAAATTGAACAGTTTATTCAGCTATTTATAAACCATTTAAAAGTTTTTGTTGAAGATATGCCTATTATATTATGAACACATTTCTGCAGTCCATTCTCTCTTTGCTCTCTGTTTAATTCTGTAACAGATAAGCAGCAGATAATAACTGTATTCAACTGACTATGCTACTAGAAGGGAGGCAATGTCCCCGTTTGTGAAAATCTTTTCCGCCAAGACCTTTGCTAATAGATTCACTTAGTGCATATAGTTAGGAATGTAATTAGGCTTCTTTAAGTTAGTCTGTTAACCAACCAAACCCTTTAGGAAGATAAAAGGTAGGGAAAGGACAAATGTTCTTTTTTGTTCCTGTGTGGTCACTCTCACTTAGGTCACTGCCTGCTGAATCATGCCAAGTAAGTTATTCTACTTTTGTCCACTAGGGACTGAACTAAGATCACTGTTCTTTTATTTGATATGTTAACTGGAACTTAGTCGTTCTACAGTTTCCAAAATTGGAATTGTAGTTAGTCTTTCTGTTACAGACCACAGGTCTGTAATAAATTATTGATAAGTAGGCAGAAGAATGAAAAGCAAATGAAATTCTGCAGTTTTTTGAGAATTGTAGCATAAGTTTCAGGTACTACTTATGGTAGTAATTTATAATAGGATATCTGTTTTTTTCTTTTATAAAACTTATTCCCACAGTAAACAAATGAATTTGGTTAAATAGCTTGTTACTATTTTCACTATACCATCCGTATAGTTTTAATGAGAATTCAATCATTATAAATTAGTCTGGATTCTTTGAAGGGCATGGGGAAGGATGTTCAGTCCCAAATTTTCCTGAATGACCTATTCTCCCAAAAATGTAACATTTTGTTTGCTTAAAACATATAATCAAAATAGTAACTCAAACATAGTAATGCATATTTTTCGTTACTATGCAATTATTCAGCAGTGACAGGGTAAACACACAATTCTGCTGGACTTAAATCATGTGCATGTTTCATATGTTAATTTATTTTGTGAAATAAATTTGATTCTTGTTTGTATTGTTTTTGGTCAATGATTATGAGATAGCTTTCAGATTATAGCCAAGAATAACTATTAAAATGTTCTCTCGTTACATTGACCCTTTCAAGTGTGAAAATCAAGCTGAATATATGCTGAAAATGTCCCTGTTGGTGTGAATCAGAGCAGTTTGGCTTGACTATTGTCAGTTTAAATTTGCATATCTTTTGTCATCATTAATGTGATTGGTTGGAGGATCAAGAAACCAAATAAACCTATTCAGCAGAGAACTTGCTAAAAGCTCTCATAGTTTCCCTTAATTAGAAGGAATTAGAGGTTTTCTTCACTCCAAGTTCTAAACTTCATGTGATATTTTTACTTTGATAATTGAAATGGAAATCTTTATACTGTAACCATTGGTTATGCTTAATACTGTAATTTGTGCTGCTTATATTTTGATTCCAAGTAGTTGCTATAGGAAGAAGCAGTACACTGCAGAAACTGAGGTTATTGGTGTAAGTGAAATTAATTCATCCATTTATTCAACAAAGTAATTAATTAAAACACAGTGATTATTATGCAGCTCATGGCATCGCTGTCAGGAAAGTTTCTGATGCAGAATAAATGTGTTTTATCAACGCTAGTTGAAGCTAGATGATAATTATGTTAATCCGTTCCCTTCCCTGGAGATTGGTAAACTGGAGTCTTTTTAACATTCTTCACAAGGTACTGGCCATCATTAGAAGTGACTTTCTGCAACTTACACTCTCAAACCTCATTCCGTAGCTTTTCTGGTCTTGCAAGTGAACAGGATGAGAAGCAAGGTATGTAAGGCAACAAATGATTTCTTGGTCACCATAAGTACTGGAACTGTCATGGCACTGATTTCTCAATGTGTTGGATTTAATTCAATTTTCTATGATAATTTGGTCAATATGAGGTAGGTTGATAGCGTCATCCTGACTTGTCAGATGCAGAAGAGTGCCCAGTATCATAATTTTGCTGGATGAAACACCTGGGTATGTGTCTGGGTTTGACTCTTTTCTATCATATAGCTCTTTTTAGAATTAATTGGCAAGCCATACCAAATACCTGAGAGTGACCAGATCATGGGTAAGTACAATAAATACAACTGGTCTTTTGTGTCTTTTCTACTTTCTTAAATCCCTTCCTACCTTCCTATGACAGAGAAATGTACTGCCTAACATCTAGCCCACATCCTGTGCTTCTTGAACTATTGTTTTCTGTCTCCCACATCTCAAAAGTTCACAAAGATGTACATTTAAAAATATTTAGATTTAAATATATATAGTATTCTAGGATTTGGGGAATCCTTAGAAAGTCTGTTTTGTTTTTGACAAACGATGCCATTTTTTTGGTTGAAAGTATAAATAAATTGAGTGAAAAATATGCCATGTAACAGGGAATGAGAGTCTACCTACTATAAATATTTGATATTAATAGTTAAAATTGGTGATTACTAGTGGAAAATGTAGTTGTGTATTAACATCCAAGATATTTTAAGAATTGAAAAACTTTTATTGGAATGTTTGGCTAAGTTTTCTATTGACAGCATTTTTGACTAAGGACAACCTCTATTTGTATATTGTATTCTTTGCTTCGGACAGTTAAGGTTTGGGATGCTATTACCTGAAACACATTGATATTGATTTTTAAACCCATATCTTACATATATTAACCCATATTAGCATCCGCTAGAATGTTACCTCCATGAGGCCAGTGACCTTGAGTGTTTGTCCACTGGTATATCTCCAAGGCCTAGAACAGTATATGGCATATATATGATAGATATATAAAAATGTTTGTTTAATGAGCAAATGAATGCATTATGTAATCTATACTCTATTGTCCACCATTAACACTTTGTTTGGGGTAAAAACCTTACTTCCCAAATAGATTGTAAGTTATGATGTAGGCAAGGACTACACTCTGTGGTTATTTTTATCATAATATAAATTAAAACAATATTGGGTCCAGAGCAGGTGAATATTAAGTATTCAGATCATATTTAACCAATTATCTAGGATCTCAAAAACTTCTATATTCACTCTATTTTGTCCTCTTAATTATTCTTTAAAGATCAGCTTTGTGGCCAGTTTCTGCAGGAAATCTGCTCACACCCTACTTCCCTTCCCAGGCTGTTCTCCGGTGTCATCCTAGTACATTGCCTGTGCCATGTTAGCACTGTACTTCTATGTTGCTGTGGTGGTGGTTGTTTCAATTATTTGTTTATGGGCCTGTTTTTTACCTAGACTGTGAGTTCCTTAGGTATAGTGAATGTCTCTTATCCATCTTTATATTTCTGAATATGTTTATTAAGTGAGTAAATATCTCTGTTATCATTGTAATAAAAAAATTTAAAAATCAAGTGCTCCATTTTGTGGAGCTGAGTATAAAATAATACACATTAAGGGATCTTGTAACTAATTAAAGATGCTAAAATTTGCTTAAATGTTAATTCCAGGTTACTTGAGGGTCAGCTAGATCTTCCTTTGTACAAGAATTCTTTGTACTTCCATAGGCACAAGAATTTAGTATTTTCAGACCAGTAGGGAGCCATTTACTGCCTACATTTATGGTATATATTCATATATAGTATGTGCATATGTATATATAAGTAACTAGAACTCACTTCTCACCTGTGTATTGTTGTTTTGGTGGCTGGAGGGACTGTAAAATACTATGTCAGAGTGGATGCTCTTATATCTTCTTTTCACATATGTGAAGTGTGTAGATGGTTAATAAGTATGTTTTTAATAATTTGTCACTAAACTTCAAGAAATATACACACATAATTTATGCAGAGACTGGGAAAAATGGCAGTTGCCAAGAAAGCTTAAAGGAATAATTGTCTTTTAAATCAAGCTGTAGAAATGTCTCCATCAACTTCATTTGAAGAATACACCCTGATTCTCAAGCCAAGTGGGAGCCATTCAGAATCTGTGTTAACTTTTCAACCAATGGTTAGGTTAGGTATTATTATTTGCTTGTTACATTTTAGAATCAAAAGAGCCAAGAAGGAATATAAACCTTTTCAGTCCCAGAAGCTAGGCAATTAGAATTATAACAGCCTTTGGCAAATTTCTCTCCCCAAACTCTCTTCATTGATGGATCTCACGTTTTGGGGCCACAGCCAGTAGATCCTTTTCTATGGGTGTTGGCAGTCTTTCCTCACTCCTGACTTTAAATTTTCTTTGCATAGCACTCATCTCATATGTAATTATTGGTTTAATGTAATTTAAATGAAGGTCATTTTCTTCCTTAAACTCCTCCTACAGTTTACATTACATAAGAATAAAATCTGAATTTCTTACCCTGAGGACTTGTATGATCTGCCCCCACACCCCTGTCTAGCCTCGTCATTTACTACCTTCAAAGGGCATTCCAGACACTCAAATGACATTGGCCTTCTTGTTGTTTTGACAACAGACAAGCTCATTTCCGCCTCAGGGACTTTACAAGCTGTTTATTCAGCTTGGAAAATTCTTCCCTGGGATCCTGGTATGGATAGTTCCTTCTCCTCATTGGGGTCTTCCAGTTCTTTACTTAGACGTCTTCTCGGAAAGTCTTCTCTAAGCACCATTACCTACCACCTTCCCCACTTTGCTAAGTGATTTCCTGTCATATTATACTGTTTTATTTCTTCATGGTATTTACCACCATGAGATGTTACATTCCTTACTGTTTGTCAGATTGTTTATTCTATCTCCCCCTAAGAATGCAAACTTCACTAGAGTAGGGTCCTTGTCTATCTTGTTGATGTGGTGCACTGTACACTAGGAAGACCACATGGCACACAGCAGGATCTCAATAAATATTTGCAAAATGAGTGACTGTATTCTCACACACACTATGCTCTATGAGGTAGATACTGTACCTGTCTTGTTCGCCAGTTTTTATTTATTTTATTTATCATTTTTGGTAGCAGATTGACTTTTCTAGCACAATGCTTAGAACATAGTTGGCAGAGAATACTATTTTTTTTTTTTTTATGATTAGAGAAATGAATGTAGTCCATGGGCAGATTTGGACTATAATTAAATATATATGAAAATGAGACTCAACTATATTCCATACATTATCCTTTTAACTAAGTAATAGTAGAAATTTGTATTAATAATTCTGAGTTTCCATCCTATCAAGAATCAGCAAACCATGGCCATTGTGCCAAATCCTTCCTGCCACCTGTGTTTGTAAATAAAGTTCTATTGTAAAGCAACCACACCCATTCCTTTATATATTGTCTCTGCATTTGTAAATAAAGTTTTATTGGACAAGAGCCACACCCATTCGTTTATATGTTGTCTGTGGCTGCTTTCTTCCTAGGAAAGCAGAGTTGAGGAGTTGCAACAGAGATCAAATGGCCCATAAAGCCTAAAATATTTAATATCCGGCCCTTTTCAGAAAGTTTGCTGAACTTTATTGCAAGAGGAATTAGTATTAATATTCGGACCATTGCAAGGTAAATTGTGAGGTTTGTGGTGTGGGAAAAAGATTGCCCTCCAGGAGGCCCGGTAATCTACAGGTCCATGCCAGTTGGCAGAGAGCCTGACTAAGCCATTTCTTGGCTTGGTGTCTGGACATGCTGTGAGGTGACATTTTAGAGTACAGGCAAGGAAATTTCATGTCTTCTCTTTCCCTTGCCCATCATCACATGAACAGGGAAATATTCCCAAAGCAGATACATGTCAGAAAAGAAAAAGCGCCTGAATAGCAATATAGATCAGCAGCCTTTGCATAAACAAGTCTGGACCACAGGGTCCTCTGGTTTACGTGCCTGCTTCGTCCTGTTGGTTGTGGCATTAGCGAGAATGTTGACAAAACACTGGAAGCATTCTATTTTCTTAGAAATGGGACTTCTGTGCAGCCTCCTGCATTCAGTCTATTTAGAAACCTTTCTCCCCCGTCATGTGTTTCACATATAAACATTAGAAGTGTTCTCACTTGTGTAGATGATGAGAGGGGAGGAGCAACAAGTGGGTTGCTCAGCTACAAAATACAGAGTTTTATCAGCCCCTATGCTATAATTTGCTAATTAACGAGGTTTTGTTTTCATTCTGTGTCTGTGTGGAAGCATTAGCAGCCTTTTCCTGGACCTTGTCATCTTCTTTTCTCCCCACCCCCTTTTTTTAATACCCCAAGCTATATTGTGTCATTTGCTTAGATGCACAACTCTAATTACATTCTGAGTCATCCTCGACTTTTGTTCCAATACAAGATTATCTTTTGCGGCGAAGTTGGGAAATTCCAAACCCCCTTTGGTTTTGGCCTCATGGTCTGAAAGAGGGAGGGCATCTTAGTGTTTAAATCTTTTACAATGTGTACAAAAGATGTGCCCCCCTCTCTTATCAAAGAGGTTTTTAAAGAATAAAGCTCTCTGTGGATTATCTTTTCTTTATATTTGGAGGCTATTTACATCTAGGGTCTGTACCTGAACACTCTGTTCTAATTCTTATATAGAAATATTTAAAGTGAGAGGTTTTTAGGCTTGTTTGGTCTTGGTTGTCTATCTAAATTGCCTGAATTTCTTCCATCAAACAAAGAAAAAGGTAATTTTTAACAGAGAAAGTGATGTAAAACATACAAAGCCAGATACACCCCTACTGGTAGCTAACAATTTCGTTGATAATGCATTTAGGCTTATGTAGATCTTTTGTTTTGTCAGTGAGTATTGAAAATGTAGAGTAAGGTAAATGTTATTTGTTTATCCTGTGACCTACATTATATAATATATGCAGTTCACTTATTACGGGTCTACACTGGAATGTATTTCTTAAGTTTGTGTTGTAGTACTGAAAGAGCATGCAAATTAGCACAGGCATCAAGATGTATCTGAAGTAAACCAGCAGCTGAAATATTAATAAAATGCAATTGCAATGTAAATATCTTGGATTATTAGTAATATACACATGTAAACCATCAAACTCACTGGTATCAAATAGGTAACCTTACTATAAATTTTGATGAAATGGCTGATGATAATTTTGAAAGATGGCATATTCTCAAGTTTAGTGACACGTGTACTTAACTCATCAGGAAGGGGTACACTTTTTTGGTAGTCTCGATTTTATTTCTGAAAGCTGAATTACATCACTAGACCCTAAGATTGTTGGAAAGTTTCCATTCCCGGAGAACCAATACATATTTTAAAATCCCAAATTACATTTCCCCTCTAACCCCTTAAAGGTAGTCCAAGAATTTTGTAAAACATTTTAACACTATTCTTGTCTTCACTATTAATATACAGTTAAAGTTCAGTGGGTATTTATTGCAGTTTAAGATTTGCCACACCCAGCAGGTCTTCACGTCAACCTTATATTCATTGCATAGATATGAGGGGTGAGGACTGTAACCTTATTACTGACATCACTAGTCCGTTCATTAATATACAATTTTTCTTAGTTTTTAAATAATAAGAACAGATCTCTAAGATGATAGTTGTTTTAATATTTATTGAATAAATGAATAGATTTGTTGAATAAATTGAATATTTCATAACTTGAAAATGCTAACAGTAAAGTTTTAATATTTTTGAATAAATGGACTGATGAATTTTAAATAATTCTTAGTAATGCAACTAGATTTTTAAACAGATTAGTGGACAGAAGTTTAATATGTCATCTAGAGGCAAATGGAGGGGCTACAGGAGAAGTGGATGGAGGCCCCCACCCAAGACCTCTTCCCACCCCCCACCCAGAGACATTCCTCAGGGGGACCCTGTATGTTCAAAGGAATATAGTTTCAAAACAGCTGCAATAAAACTTTCAAATAATCACATATTAGGTAGGTAAAACTGCCTAAACCAATCTTCTGGCAGGCAGGAAGAAACATAACATACCTGATACTTTGAATATTTGTTGGCAAGCTGATATAAGACTATTCGAATCTGCAAATCTGCCTTATAGAAAGCAGTTTAAAGGTATCAATGTGTAAGTTACAAAAAAAAAAAAATGGAGGTTGTTATAGAGTCTTAAAATGTTGAGGCCCACCCATATTTAACATGACCCAAATTTGTTAAGATAATAGATAACTCTTGGTTAATTGGTGCCAAATTATATAATTTATTGTCAAATTCCTAAATTATCCAGTTGTATGATAATATGTATTTATCTGTTTTTCATTTAGGAATGTGCAGTGTTTGATGCTTACCTAATATTGCAAACTATAATATTCACTTCTAACAGAGTTCATTATTAAGGACAGAGAGAAAATCTGAATTCTACTTAGCGAACCTTTATTTTTTATTTTACTTGTAGTATATGGTACTTCCCAGGAATTGGAATCTCAGAACTGCTATTTTCTTGTTCATGTGTGCTGGTATTTTGGTGTTTTTTTTTTTTTTTTTACCATATTTGTCCATGTTGTGAAAGTTAATTTAGTTAAAACCAGGTAAAATAATTCATGAATCTACTTTCCCAGAACACATGTAAGCTGCAACATGTCACAATATTGCTGAAAGATGACAATTAAGTGAAGGAAACATTGTTAATTCCATTAGTTCTGTGAAGCTTTTTCTTTCTTTAGTAGAGACATAATGCATGACTGTTTGAAATACTTGCAGAGTGAAGGCTCCAATGTCAGGCCTTATGTGAATTTATTATTAACTTTCTTATTGTTTTAGAAATGGAAGTTCTAATTTTCTGGCTTCCTAATGGCTTGCTTTTTTCAAATTCTGGTTTGCTTATTCTGCACTTTAGAGACTTCTGAGATTAAAACCAGGAAAGCAGAGGCAGTGAGGCAGTCCTCAGAGCTACGAAAGACAAAAGGATTCAAAGGGATCTCCGTGGCCTGTCTCTCCTTTTCATTTCTCTTCTCTCCTCTGTTAGTGTTTTTAATAAAGTCCCATGTGATCCTCCTCCTACTGGCCATGGAGTGGGAGTGCTGCAAAGAGGGTAGACAGGAGGGAGGGCAAATGAACAAAGAGACAAGTGACTGTCCTTTTATTGGGACATAGTGAGGGGCCACTGGACTCTAGCAGTGTCAGGACGACTGCTCCATGAGGGATGGCAGTGAGTTCTGCCATGGATTTTGGGATATAGGCAGGAGTCATGGAACTTAGCACCTACCATCATCAAAGGATAGGCAACTAATCAGCCAGTTATCTAATCAAATATGTGCCGCGTACAAGGTGGTCTTCAGGGTACTGGGAGACAGCAATAAATCCACTAAAGACCCTGTTGTTGAGAAGCCTAAACCCACTGAAATAGACAGACATGAAAGCACATACATTATTCATTTCCACTGTTTCCTATGGCAAGTTTAAAGACAGTACAGCCCAGTGATGAAGTGGGTTGTATTTGGACCAGACTGCTTGGATTTGAATCCTGACACTACTTACCTACTGTGTGACTTTGGGCAGATTTCTTCACTTCTCTGTGCCTCAGTTTCATTATGGGTAAAATTGAAGTAATAGTAACATCTACATCATAGGGTTATTAAGTACGAGCATAATTTATATAAGTTACTTTGCGTAAATGCTATCACATAGAAAGTGTTAAAGACATATTAGTTATTACTAAGGTAACTTCTGGGTACCATGCTAGTTAAATGTTGAGCACTTTTACCAACTATCAGGCACACTGGAAAAACTTTACATGTGTTAATTTATTGAATACTTTCAAATGTCAATATGAGGTAGATAGTATAGTTGTCCAAATGGCAAATGGGGAAACTGAGGCATGGAGTGGGGAAGTGACTTGCCTGGGATGACGCAGTAGCTAAATTGCAGGGCCAGCAGACAATCCCAGGGAGTCTGGCTCCATGACCTATGCTTTTAACCAACTATGGGATTAGCAACTTTACTATGTCTCCTCTTGTCAATCTTCAAACCTTAAGTCTATTTTTAAATTTTTTTCTGTAGTTGTATTTGTGTCTAAACCCTTAATTCTTTTATACTAAATGAATCACCGCTTCCTCAAGTTCTGTTTCAGACAGCCATTTGTCCCCATCCCAACTCTAAAGCTGCATGGTTAAATTGAGTGTTTCACATAGGTTATGCTGCTGATTGAAGCACAATAGCCCGATTCTCTCGGCCCTCCCACAGGTCTGTTAACAGACCGTGGAATCCTACGTCTGCAGTCCCTACCGCCTATCTCCTTAGAAGCACCATCTCTTGAAGTTATGGAGCTTAATTGAGTCTATTTATCTAAAAACTTCTAAAACATAAAGAAAGGCTTACAATTGCTTTACATGGGGTGAAGCCGCCTATTCTAAATAACTTCCATTCAATTTAATGACCTCCCTCTTGAATTTATCTGTAGTCAATCCCGCTTGGAAAAGCAGAAGCACATTCTGGAACTTAAAATATTATTTGCATGAGCTTTCTTATGTGAGTCATTTGGAGAGTTGTAAAAATGAGAAGAAAAGTCTTGTCTTCTCAGGCAATGACCTCTTATCTCACTTCCTATTTTATTTATCATGGTCCCTATTAATTAAAATATTTCTGGTATTTTGGTGCAAGGCCAAGAACACTGCTACTTGTAGGCAATTGTTGATAGCTCTTCCTCTCTTTTTTCTGATCTCAGAGCCCTGACCACTCAGATGCCTGGGCTTTGAGGGTTGCTGCCTTCATAGCTGAGTATCAACCACATGAGATGGGGAGACTCCCAGCTACCCTAACTTTCCTATGTCCCTTCTTCTCCATAGAATCTCACAGAGGAGAGAGGACAAAACAGGGTGGGGACAAAACAGAATTCGATCATGCTTTTTACCCATCTTTGCAAGGTGGTATACACGAAAATATATTTTAGAAGACCAAATAACTCAACATGTATCTACTTCCTTGACCTGAGCTTTCCATTGAATGCTGAGCACCAGCAGCATGTGGCATGTTGACATTGTAGGCATCAGATACTATGAGGATGTATACATGAATAAAATGCATTTGGGGGCAACTATTTGGTCAGTGAAGTGGTTTGAAGAATTCCAGTGCTAATGCTGAATAACAGAGATTTAGTTTTTCCAGTTTGCAGGAAACTATTAAGTTAAGGAGTTCATCTTTCTCAATTTTAAGAGTTTCTTTTTTCATCCTGTCCATATTTTTTATCTTCCATCTATTGTGTCTGCTACTTTTCATTTCCTCTCAAGAGATAGCTGATAATATAGCAAATACATAATAATAGAAGCTGGGAAGTGACTTCTCATGTTTAGTTGTACAGCTTATACTTTATGGGATACGTGATTATCTCATTCTTATAAATACATTTCCTGCCAATGAAATCGCTATTGCTTTGTGTGTGAAATAAATTAATTTATTTGCAAAGAAGGCAATGGATGTTGAGTATTCTGTTATGCAAGCAAGTATGAAAATGATTATTCTAAGAACAATATTTAGTAACAAATAGGGTATTAATAAGTCTACATTGGTAAACAGCGTCATCATCCAAGAAAATAGATAAGTACATACATTTGTATAAGCAGTAGGCATTATCAAACCCATTTTATAGATAAGGAAACTGAGGGCGAGTGAAATCAAATGATTTTTAAAAGGATGTAGAATTTTTTTTTTAGGATGTAGAATTTGAACCCAAACTTTCTGAGTGGTTAAATCTGAAGCTTTTTGGTCTTTTACTTTTCCTTCATAAATTGCAACGAATTCTGAATGGTGAGGAGCAGGGAAGAGGTTCAAATGAATGATGCTGTCCTGTAAGTTTTTGGAGAATATAACCATAACAAATAATGTTCTTTGGAGATCAGAGTAATTTACTACATATGTGTATAAATTGCCGAAGGAACGCTACTGTTCTTAGGAGAATTGCTTCCTACCATCATTCCTGTCCGAGTACATTTTTTTTAATTTCAAAAATATGTCAGAGGCAAATAATCCATTGCTATTTTTACTTAAGAAAAATGAGTTGTTTAAACAAATTTCCTCAGTTGGGGTTATCTTGATATGAGTGTACAAATAAAGATAATATTTTAAAATGGTTTATCTGCATTTTTGTGTAGAAAGACTGCATTGTATTAGTAGGTTATTTCTTTCAGCCAAAGACCAAATAAGATTAAAATACAGTCAATACAGGTCATTGTTTAATATTTTCAACATTAATAAATTAGGGTACTATTGGTAGTATTTGGGGGAAAAGCCACCATTTAAAAAGACCATATGCCATATGTGTTTTGATATATATATTTTAAAATTCTTCAGTATATAAAAGTAATCACTGATCTCAGGTTTGTGCTGAGAAAAAAAGAACAGAAAATTAATAAACATTTGTGAAAGTGAAGCTGTCAGTATCTCTTTCACAAGAGATACTGTTTATTAATTTTCTGTTCTTTTTTTCTAAGCATAAACCTGAGATACTGTCAGTATCTCTTACTGACAGTCAAGATAAACTAATGAACTAAAGAGACCATGGTTCAAATAAATGGCTAAAGCTGACAATAGACATAGAAATCCCACACGTAGCCTTCAACAAAGCTCTTAACTGAGAATTGAATATGTGTAGGAGCTAAGAAGTGTTCATGTCAGAGAGAAAAAGACATTTTTATTTTGTGAATATTATGTTTCATATGGGATGAAAGCTTACATATTTTGAGTTCACAAATCAAACTTGTGTAATTTGCAAGGGAAAAGGTCACTATGGAAATGAATTATCCTGAGCATAAATTATCTCCATATATTATCCTACTATTTTGAAATGTCTTTCATTGAATCTAGTTTTGAAGATCATGGCCAAAAAGATATCATAAACTAAAAAAAATCAAATAAACGCTATAAGCATATTTTAAAATTATTTATGTTTCAAATAATTCACCAAATATGCTGAGAATTTCTTTTCTGGTCAAATACAAAGTATCCCCTCTGAAAAATGAGATTAACATGTGTTTATTCCTTTTCCAATTACTGGGCATTTGAGAAATCAATGGCAAGGTGATGGTTTTCTGTCAGGAAGGTACCAGACTCACTCAGTGGAGGTGTATTAGAATCTTTGAGGAAGGTATAAAAATTATATATAGTTTTTGGCCGGGCGCGGTGGCTCACGCCTGTAATCCTAGCACTCTGGGAGGCCGAGGCAGGTGGATCGCTCGAGGTCAGGAGTTCGAGACCAGCCTGAGCAAGAGTGAGACCCTGTCTCTGCTAAAAATAGAAAGAAATTATCTGGCCAACTAAAAATATACATAGAAAAAATTAGCTGGGCACGGTGGCGCATGCCTGTAGTCCCAGCTACTCGGGAGGCTGAGGCAGTAGGATCGCTTAAGCCCAGGAGTTTGAGGTTGCTGTGAGCTAGGCTGACGCCATGGCACTCACTCTAGCCTGGGCAACAGAGCGAGACTCTGTCTCAAAAAAAAAAAAAAAATTATATATAGTTTTAAAATTTAGAACCAAAAATGCTCCTACCATGTTTGAGTACTAAAGCTATGTAAGAAGTGCAGTTTTTTATCAACAAGTAAAAAGAGTACAAGTAAAATAGGTAGAGAACAGAAACAGAGTGTTATAATAGTGCCTCTTGTCTTACATGCCGCCCTCTCATGAAAAATTCCCCTTCCCTTGAATCTGGCTGGGTCATAAAAGGGAATTCAGTTTCCATCTTGTTCATTACAACTCTCATGCTTGGAGCCATGAACCAAACTGCCATGTTAGAAGTCCATCTACCGTGAGGCCGCCATGTTGTGAGGAAGTCAAGCCACATGGAGAGGCCACATACAAGTGTTATGGTTAGTGAGCCTCCATATTTGAGTCATCCTAGCCCAGGCTCTAGACATGTGAGTAAATGAACCTTCAGAGGATTTCAACCCCCATCCACTGAGTTACCTCTAGATTTGGAGGTCAGGCCCAAGTCATCATGGAGTAGAAATAACCCATCCAGCTGTACTTTGCCTAAAATCCTAACCCATAGATTCTGTGAGCCCAATGAGCATAATCAAATGATTGTTAAAAACTGCCAGATTTGGGGGGTAATATAGTAAATCAACAATAGTGACTGGAACAGCCAGCGTTTACTTAGGCAGACATGCAGGGTTTACTGTGGTTCCTATTGCTATGCTAGTCATTGAAGAACAATGCGATAGACATGAGGTCTGCCTTCCAGAAGCTTGCATTCTAGTAAAGCTTTTGATATAGAATATCATAAATGTTGGTGTTTAAGCCAATCCTTTTACTGCCTTTTTCTATTCTTATGAGTTAATTATTAATATTTCAGTTTCACATAAATTTAATAAGATTTAATAAATGTAACTTGAAGCCTTCATACATATTTGTGCTCCTTTGAGTATTAGTAAGGATTTTTCTACCTTCAAAATAGTATTTGTAAAAAGCCTCAGAGAACACCTAAACTCTGAGCAGAATTCCCTAATATCAAAATGATGTACTGTATAGTTTATGTGAGTCTTAATGCTTACATTATTTTCAGTTTTTCTGATCATTTAAAAATTGTAAAAATTTCAGTGAATTCAGATTTTTGAGAATCTAGCTAGTCATGAAGCTATTTTATAACTCTGTACTACTTGACTTGTCATGTTTAAGCTATAAGTTTAAATCCAGATGTTTCTGAAAGCTGTTACTGAGCATGGCTGACTGGTGATCTCTCAAATGTAAAATGAGTTAGCACCATCTGTTCAATTCCCAGCAGTTTGAAATTCCTGCAATAAAATCCATCCCAGATTCTCCTCTTCTTAACTGGTGAGCATAGGATCTGGATTTAAATGAAACAGGTATAAGAACATTCTTTAAATGTATGAGGTGCTTTGCTTATTATGTTATATATTGGTTGAAACTTTTTGGAAAACAACGTAACAGTAAATACAAAGACCATAGCTATTTTCATGTCCTTTGACTCAGTAATCCGACTTCTGGAAATCATTCCCAAGGAAATAATTCAACAGAAGAAAAAAGCAATATACATGAACATGTTCATTGCAGCTATCATACAGAGACATTGGAAACAATAGGTATTATTATTTATTTGGTATTTACTATGATACTCTCCACACATGATCTCTAATCCTAAAATTAAAAAAAAAATTCTGAAAGATAAACATTTCTCACAAGCTTCAAATGAAGAAAGCACATACAGGCTCCCACAAGTAGTAAACGGCGGAACCAGTAGCAACAGCAAACCAGGATCCCCCTATAAAAAGCAGTTTCTTCAGTGATCCTGTAAATGCATTGTTAAAATCATATTTTGACAAGAGAAAATGCCCACAGGATGTTATATGAACAAGGAAGTTATAGACTTGAACAATTATAGTAATAAAAATAATAGCTAATATTTTGAGCATTTAGCATGCACCAAACTCTGGGACAGATAGTTTAAGGATATTATTTTAGTTGACTCTCACAGCTCTGAATATAGATACTGTTATTGTTCTCATTTTACAAAAGCTGTATGTATATTTTAGCCCTGACTTTGTGTGAGAGGATGGAAGTAAGTATGAATTTATAAGCATAGGCATAAAACTATTGACAGGGAATACACCCAAAACATTCACAATGCTTAATTTTTAATGATGGAATTCTAGAAGATTCTTTTCATTTTGTTTTTTATGCATATTGTATTTATTGTGCAAAATGAGCATTGCCACTTTTATAATCAAAGCAATATAAGCTATTTTTTAAATAAAAATAAGCATATCTAGACTGAGGCCACATAAAAATAAGCATAAGCGAAGTGGAAAAGATGGGATTATGGGGACTTTATCATGTTAAAATTTCTGTCATTTTTCAAAATAACTGTTCTTGGGGCAAAAAAATATGAAGGAGTCTTTAGAAATAGCATCAGAATCTGTAGGAAAGGAAGCCTAGGAGAAGTATTTTGGACCATGGGTTTTTCCTTTGGCATCTTCATATTTTACCACCCTAGCAAGTGCCTTCCTGTAAGACCAGTTCTGAATCCACTTTTATCATGTGATAGTCATTTTTCATTTTATACCAATTTTTATTTCTTACTTCCCTTTTGTTCTACTTTTATGGAAAAATTAATTTTGAAGGCACCAAAAAAGGTGAATTACAGAGACAGTACTTGGGCTGGTGTAGTTCACAATCCTTGGCTAATTTTATTCTTTATATTCAAAGAAAGAAATAAATTTAAGGAATTTTATTTAAGACTAACAGAAGTAAATTATTAAACAGAAGGTGAATGGGTGAGCTAGGATTGTAGAATATAAAATCAAGGTTAAATGCTCCAAGATTTAATGCAGCAAAGGGAGCAGGAAGACATAGAGAGGAGAGAGACAAGTTATAGTTACGTGAGATAATATACATGAAATTACTTCACAAGATTTCCATATCTATCCCAGTGCAAGCTACAATGGGCAGCCAGAGCTTTTCAAAACATCCAAGCTAATCATATAATTCCCCTAGTTCAGAGACATCAATGGACCCATGTTATCCTCAGAATGAAGTTCAAACTTCATATCTTAACTTATCTCTATAAGCTGGCCCTTGCTTCTTCTCCAGTCTCATCTTTTATGATTTCTCCAATGTCCTTTATGTTCAGGCATGTCTCAATCTTAGCAGGTCTGTTACAGTATCATGATATATTTGTCTACCTTAGCTTTGTACATGCTATGCCACAGCAAATTTCCTGCATCTCTCCTGCCCTGTCCTCCATATAGAATTTAATAAATGAAAGGATGGAGAGATGAATGGACGTATGATTGGAGGGATACATGAATGGATGGGTGTGATTAAGGTCCTGCAACTTACTCTTAGGTAATTGGAATTTGATAGGGAAGGTAACGAACAAGGTGCTAGAAACTTACTGTCAAAATTTTAAAGGACATTGACATAAATAATAATAATAGTGAAAAAATGGGTTTGGATTCTGTGGTTGTGATAAGAAAGGATGAATGACCAGAATCTGGGATAATGGGTAGAGTGGACCACACAGTTCTGACACCCCCTGCTAAAATAATAGGATAATAAGGTAAATAGCTGAAAGGATGGAGAATTAGGTAACAGGTTAAATTCTGAGGGGAAAATCGTAAGATACTTAAGTAAATAAAAATAAACCAGAAGTCTTTGTCAAAGAGTGTACTGAGATTTTAGAACTGGAATTATCATGAGAGTGCTTTACTTATGTAGTAAGTACTTACTGTGAAAAATGCAAATATTTCTATGTTTGTATCATATGGAGCTGTTAATGTTGGATGCCTGTACGAGTAATTCTCAGTATTACATAATGTGAGATTGACTCCATTTCCATCTTCATAAATGAGAGGAGGAAAGGACATTCTTAAGGTGCTTTAAAATTTATTAACTCAGATGGAGGTAGAGTCCCATTCTGTTTTCCATTCCTTTGTATATCCCATGCATTTGCAGGTTATATAGCACAGAATGTGTCATGGAATTGAGTTGAATTACCCACTAAGTCTAAAGTTAATAAGCCTTACACAGTGGCTTCCACCCACTTAAAAATACACACTTGTACAGTATTATCAGGCAAGATATACACTGTACTATTCTATTTGTATCATATACATACTTACATAAAGGAAAGATTTTATTCTTTTAAGTCTGTTTGATCCTTGAAAATTGAGTGCATCTCACTGAAAGAAATAAAGCTCTATGGTTCTATTTTGAAAATAAATTAACCAATTCAGTAAAGAATCATTTAAGTACCAAAATCTACGAAAGGCATTAAGGTACGTTATGTGGTATTTGTTAACGTATATGTCTCATGTGGCTTTTTTTTTCTTTTAAACAACCTAAGTCTGACCTTGTGTTTTCAACTGGGTCATTGCACATTTGTAAGCATGTGCATTCTATAATAACAAACTGTGAAAGGATTTTCAGCACTTATCAAATGGATCATGCCTCATAATGCATTTTGTGACTTTGTATAGCATAAAGAGACTCCTGGTTAGTATTAGGAATATCCATGCCCTGGTGGCTCTGCCAGTTTCAGATAAAATGTTTGAGTAGAAATCTGGTTCTGTGAAAAAATAGGAGTTCCATGTTTGCAGAGCAAGATTAATGGTCTTATAACATGGATGATGTGGATGTTTATGCAAACACATATTTATGCCTAGAAATAAAATATGCTCACTGGGAAATTCACATCCTCCTAAAAACACACACTCCTCTTCCATTCTCATGGCTGTATCAAGGAGTCAAATTCACTTAAATGACCACAACCCCTGGAGAACTGAAGAGCTCAAACCAGGGGTGACCAGTGCTGGTGGTAGTAGTGATGGGAAAGCCAATTACATTCTTTATGATGGAAAATGAGTGGAGTAAAATTAGAATCTCCAATTAGTTAAAACTTTTCTTCTTTAACAAAAAGAAAATCAATATCTTTGCCATGCTTCCTGCCTTTTGTTATATAGGAGGGTATTATTTCATCATACATAATGAGCTTACATATGTTTGTGTGAGTGTGTCCGTTTCAGTATATAGTTTTACTTTCAGCATGTGATGGATCAAAGCTCTGAATTGGGTGGGCTACTTTACCCTCTGAACTTCAAATTTCTGTGTCTGTGAAATGAGAATAATAATACCCTCCTTATAAGGTTGTTAAAGTGATTATATGAGATAAAAATCACTAAGTGCCTATTAACAAAGCCTGGCACATAGCATATATTTAATACATTGCAACTATCTCTTGTTTTTAAACATTTTCTTTAAGAACTGTACCCAGCAAACCTAAGTGCCTTTCTCAGACTATAAGATTTGTTAGTAATCAGATGAGGATTGATTTAAGAACCCCTTGTTCAAATCCCGGTGAACATATCTACTATGCAGAAGAATTTAAATTAGTTTTTATGGCTGCTCTGCGCTCAAGGAGGTGAGCATAACTCTCCACTTCCTAAGTGTGGATTGTGCATAGTGATTCCTTCTAAAGCATATTGTAATGAAAGCGGAAAAATCAGTAACTTTACACTGGAGAAACTTAATAAACACTACCTTAAGCCAGATGATCAAAGTCAATGTCAACAGTGATAAGTCATGTTGATAGTATGTTTGCTTATCAGTGTTATGAGAACAGCACAGAATAGCACTTTTCTTCTGTGGTCTCCTTCTCAAGGATTATAACTCCAGTCTAACCATGACAAAAACACAAGAAAAATCTCAATTTAGGGACGTTCTGCAAAATGTCTGACAAGTATTCCTCAAAAATGTTCAGGTCATCAAAAAAGTAAGAGTAGCCTAAGGAGACATAATGAGTAAATATAATGTGGTATCCTGGACCAATAAAGAACATTGGGAAATCTGAAAAATATGGACTTTAGTTAATAAAATGAATAAGTAAATAAACACACAAATAAATCCCACGTTTACTGCTCTGAATTCAGTAGACAGCATGGTTATGTTATGCAATAGATTTCTACAGACCTTAAGAAGATATATCAGCTAATTCTGAATAATTCTTGAATGTGACATGAATGATTGTTTTCTCAATAAGAATCTGAGAATAGCTTGACTAGATAGTGCTTGCTCCTTACAGTGAAATATTTGAAAAGGAAAAGACCTGCAAAAGAATAGGTTCAAACTTCTCAGATCTGAAGAATCCTTTACAATTTTCCTGAAATAAGAGATAAAGCTTTTCCTACCTGGCAGAAAAACCTGGGACACTTCCTAGAGTTTATGGGTGACATGATAGTTACATGCAGAGAAGATTATACTTTTAAAAAACAAAGACCTTCATTGGGCATATAAAAATGAATATGCCAGGTTACTAAGGATTCACTACATGTAAGCTGCTGTATTTTATTACCCTCCTGCAATAATGCAAATAAAAAAATCATTAAATTTGCTAACAACACATACTTAACATTACAACCTATATAGATGTCTTTCTTTTAAGCCCTTTAGGCTACAGGCTTATAAAGTAAGAAAGCTTAGTGTATAATTTTTCTTTCAAAGAACTTATTAATTTCCTTTGTCTATCATTAAAAGAGCTACACGTTGTACCAGAACAAGAAATCAGGACTATACTATCATTTTATTGAAATATTTATTGTAAAACAAAATATTCTCAAACACTTTTTATATTACATCAGATCTGTAAAGTATTCTGTTTTGTGCATATGGATATGGTTTTGATGCCTCTATTCTGTAACAGCTATAATGAACATGATACAGATTGTACACAGATCAATTGTGGAATATTCTCTGGTCATTTTAGCCTACAGAGAGTAGTTAAAGGCAACACTCAAGCAAGCCAGCAAAATCTGCATCACATTATAGTTTTGTATGCCTCATGGAAAGGTATTTTTAAGATGTGATATGGTGGTGTTAGCCATGTTGCCTGATGGCAGTTCTTATAGCGTGGTATCTCATGAAAAAGCTGTTGTGTGTTAGCTGGGAGCTTACGGAGTACAATTTGAAAAGCCAGAAATCTGGCTTAGCTTTCAAAAAAAAAAAAGTGGATTGCAGTAATAAAATTGCATAAACTAGGAATTGAAAAACATTCCAGACTTTTGACAATTGAAGGTGGATTTGTGGGCTGTGTTTATTGCCTTTCTTAGTTTTCAGAGATGACATAATTAACGGTATTATTCTCCAACAGTGTGAGAATGGTTTTGCCTTAAATTTTCTGCAAAGACATTCCTTGCATATAATAAAGTCTGTCCTAGAGTTTGTGCAGATAGTTTATAAAGCCTGTGGTTAATAAAAATTTGTTCTCCAAGGTTGCATTTATTAATTTATTCATTCACTGAATATTTATTGACTGGTACCATGTGTGCCACCAAGCATAGTTTTAAAACACCGGAGACAAAGGTGAGCAAAAATAAACATCCCTACCCTCATAGAGTGTATAGTCCAGTGAGGAATTGAATATTTATCATGTGGTCACACAAGTAATTTTAAGTTAACACAACAAAGAAGAGATACATAAGACAATGAGAATATAAATTAAAGGTTAGATTTGATCAAGATATAAGCTGTTCAGCTACTGAAAATACACTTTACAACAATCAGATAGTTCACACTTTCCCTAAATATGAACCCTAGATATTAGAAACTGGTACGTGGAAGTCGTTCATGCCTGCCTATGGCACCTATTACACACTATAGACACTATAAAAATTTACCAAAGAAAAAAGAAAAAGAAAGAAAAGTACTAAATAAATGAGGCAAATTTGCATTGCCATACCCTATGTCTGTCTTTGTGTTTATATAACAAAAATCTTAGAGTTTTATGGTTCCACCCCACCAAGTAACAAATACTTGCTCTGCATTCTCCCAATTTCGCTATTGTTGCTTCAGGCATGTAACACATACTTACTGTTATCTTTTTTACCACTTGAATTTGACTCTCAAGCAATTGACAAGAACAGGAGAGGAAAACTGGTTGTGTTCACATAGCCCAAATGTGCCAATTGGATAGGCAACATTCTCATGTGCATTTGTTGTAATTTGATCTTAATTAGAAGGATTCCCTCCTCTTGAAACAGGCCTCATGTAATATTTGAGGAGTTTTCATTTCAGGGAGGATGCATGTTCAAGAAATGGTAAATAACTCCTGGTTTTCATTGACATGCTCTAGTTGTTTTCTTTCAGTTGTTTCCTTTTCAATTGTGATGTTAATATATTTTCAGAAATAACTTGTTAGAGGCTCACCCTGTTCAGCAGCACCAACCCTCTGCGTATGTCCAGTGTGAGCAGTGAGAGATTCTGAAGTCACTGTGTTCTATAATATTATGATTAAAGACCCTGTTATTAATCTTGCTATTAATATTATATGTAGGTGATATTCCTGAAATTGCTTTAAAAATGACAAGTGCAACTGAAATGTAACCAATCACAGAAGTAGGTTAAAGGATATGACTATACAGAGTAGTTGGAATGACTATTTTGATTGAAGAGGCCTGTCGGTTCAGCATAACAGCTGGTTTGAATGACTTTTTAAATATTTTATATTTTATTGTTATTTTTTTAAATGTGTTTATTATATGATTGATTTTCATATAATAAATAAATGGCATAATAGTGTATTATGCCAAGGCAACAGACGTACCCCATTTCTCAGAATCAGAATCATGGCCTCTAATGTTGGAAGAGAACCTAAAGGTTACCAAACTCCACCTCCCAATCAGCACAGAAATACTTCATTTCTGGAGATTCCATCCCTGGCAGTTCTTCTTGGTTTGATCATGTGTAGCAAAGGAGAACTCACTACTAGGTGGGGCAGGCAACGCCACTCGATTGCAGTTATAATACTAGGAACTTCTCTCCTGTATCAAGTTGTAACTTCCATTCATTTTCCTCTGGAAAGAACAGTCTTTTTCGCTTTTGCACAAATGTCTTCAAGCATTTGGTATAAAATTAATCTTAGACAACTCACTCCTTCTGAACATCAGGTTTCTCATCTAATAAAAGGGAGCTAATACTACCTACCTTCTAGGGTTTATGCAGCAGTCAAAGCAGATGACTTATTTAAAGTGCCAGCACACTGCACACAGAAAGCACTAATTCATCAATGGTGGGTTATTATAGTCTTATTGTTGTCATTGCATTTGGGGGTGGCTATTTTACCTCTCTAATACTTCTTTTTGCCTAGATATGCATTTTTTTTTTCTTCATTTGTTCTTACTTGCCATTGTCTGGTCAATTTTACCTTGAATTGTAGAGCTGAACATAGAAAAATGCAGAAAACCATGGCACTGTTTTGTCTCATGGACATTCCACTTATTTTCTTACCCATTCTTAGTAGCTTTATCATACCATCCGATCATACTATCCTAAATAAGTCCCTAGGTTTCTTTATGTGAACAACTTTTATACCTGTTCTTCCTCATCTATGGCTTTGTTTTTATTTTAAGCTAAAGGTAGGACTTTCAATTTATCTTTATTAAATTATATTTTTGGGGGTGGCTTACTGTTTCAGCCCAGTGATACTCTCTAGTGCCTAATATGGACACTTGAGATTCAAAGGGGTCTGTATTAATAATATCACCAAGACAATATGTAAAAACAGTATTGCTCAGGAAAACCTTATATTTCATTTTTTATACTCAGTAAATGGGTGTTTAAGTAATTGCACATTGGAATTGAGTGGACATTTGTAAGTTATTTAGTCCACATTCTCCCTCCATAAAAAAAAAAAAAACCTCTTAGTCCATAAAAACCTCACATAATCCATGTTATAATGCCTTGATAGATAATTATTCAGTTTGCTTGAATGCTTTCAGTGCCAGGAATGGCACTTTCTGGAGGGATAGTGAAAAGTCTCCCAGAGAACAACATTAGAAAGTCCTCCTAGATGGATGTCCTTCCTGGAACTTGTTTCTAGAACTGTACCTCCTAGCAATATACATGTTAAATTAATGTCCACTTGGCATCTTCCTATTTGAAGGCAGTTATTCTGTGGGAAGAGTTAGGTAAGTGGTGTGATGGCAGGAGAAAGACAATAGTTCCTTGCCCAAAACTGCATTTGAAATGCTACTAGTTAACATTGTGTTTAAAATCAAGTTTCCCAAGGGGAATAATATGGTTATCTGGATTATGCTTCGTAACATATGGCTGCTACTGGCAATCTTGAAGTGTGCTGTTTAGTACTATATTGCCTTTATTTTAAATGAAGATGTATGCTTAATGGACAAAAGGTATAAATATAGATTCATCATTTAGTTTGTATTGAGTGGAATAGGCCTTTGGTTACTTTTGGTGGAATTCTGTTATTCTTCTTTAATATTTCATATTATAATTTTTTTCATTTAAAATGTTTTATTATGAAATACAGCATCATTTTTAAAAGTGTATAAAAATGTAACATATAGTTTAAAGATACATGCTTCTTTGAAACAGTCCAGTTCAAGTGGTTTTATACTTATTAATGAAAAATCCACTGTGATTAGTTCTTACTATTACCAGATAATTAAATTTCCAGACCTCCAAGAGCCAAAAAGCATCCCTAACATATTTCACTAATACATACAGCAGTTTGCCCATGTGTGAACTTTTCTTTGACAATAGCATTTGTTTTTTAATGAAGAATTTTAAAAAATTAGAAATTTAAGCCATAAAGTTCTGATATTTACCCTGAATATATCTGATACTTTCTGGAACATTTGAATTCTTACTTTTACGTATTTGGACATAGTTTACTTGGCTGAGCCTGTCTGAATCATTCCCATCCCAACTCAGGTCGTACTTCCCCCATGGAGAGGAATGATTAACGTCTATTGCTCTTATTCCATCACATTGAAATGCTTAACCATAACGTACCTACCTTCTTCAGCCACTTTTCCTAGTTCTTTAATAAGAGACCAAATATTGGCTCTCCTGGGAAACCTTCTTGAGCCCTCCACACTGTTTGGCATTCTCTTTGTTTTATTGCTCTAGCTCCCTGTGCAGCACCCACCCGTGTCACACTTACCACACTATGTCTGTATTTCTGTCTGACTCTTCTGCTGAGAGGAGTAGTATTTATTGAGTACTTAGTATATTCTAAGTTCCGTCTATGGGCTTTACCTGTATTAACTGAGTTAATCCTCACAATAAATTATAATTATCATCATTACTATTTCAAAGGAGAAGAAACTGGGACACTGCGAATTAAGGAAATTGTTCAGAGTCATAAACCTCTAAGCTTCAGAGTCTATCTGATTCCAGAGCTTGGGCTCCTAACCATTACCCTATGCTGCTTCTCTAGATTAGCTCCCAGAAGTCAGGAGCAGGCTTTTGGCCGGGCGCGGTGGCTCACGCCTGTAATCTTAGCACTTTGGGAGGCCGAGGCGGGTGGATCGTTGGAGCACAGGAGTTCGAGAACAGCCTCAGCAAAAGTGAGACCCCCATCTCTACTACAAATAGAAAGAAATGAGCTGGACAACTAAAAATATATAGAAAAAATTAGCCGGGCATGGTGGTACATGCCTGTAGTCCCAGCTACTTGGGAGGCTGAGGCAGGAGGATTGCTTGAGCCCAGGAGTCTGAGGTTGCTGTGAGCTAGGCTGATGCCACGGTAGTCTAGCCCGGGCAACAGAGGGAGACTCTGTCTCAAAAAAAAAAACAAAAAAGGAGCAGGCTTTATTCTTAGTATCATCAGCATCTAGTACAGTGCCTAGAACATACTGGGGACTTGATAAATAGCATCAAATGAATGAATGAAATGAATGAATACATTTTTTCTACTTATTTGACGTATTTTTAGTGGTAGAAGACAAAAATAGTCAAGATTTTAATACTAGAAAGGACATTAAAAACCTATCTTATTTTATTAAAGCTCGTATTTTGTACTTGGAGAAATCATCGTGTATAGGAGGTAGGTCACACTCATATGGTCACTTTTATAGTTTAGCTGATATTTTTTAATCTCCTGCCATATGCCTGAAACTATTTCAAATGTTATACATGTATCATCTCATCTAGTATTTATCTGTGGTGGGTGTTCTCATTATCTCCATTTTGGAGATGAGGAAAGTGAGGCATAAAGAGATTGTCCAATGTCTCATAGCTGTTAGGTGATAGACCAAGGAAAAGAACTGGGGTTGACTGTCTTCAGTATTCATGCCCTTACCCACCACACTAAATCAGTTCTCACATACCTAATTATTGTCAGATCTAGACCCAAGCGAATTCTCAGTCCCAGAGTCTTTCCATAGCCTGTCCCTAAATTTTAAAAAATACAATTATTCTAACTGTATCTCAATCTTTAAATGGTCTAAATTTTATAGTGCACTGAATATATGTTTTATTTAATTTGAGATTTAGAATTTCTTGATCTTTATAATATATTCTACATGTCTACAAAAGTTACTGAGAGAAATCCTTATGCAGCTTTTATAGCAATCCTTTAATTTATCTTAGAGAAGTTCCATTTTTAAATAGGTTACTTATGAGTGCCCTAAAATTGCTAGCAGTTGTACATAGGAGTTGATTATATATGATATAATATTATATATAATATTTATACATTAATATTTATATAATATTTGTATTATATATTTAATATATTTGTTATATAATGTTTCATATATTTGTATTATATAACATTTTATATCATATTTATATTATATGTTATCTTTAAATATTGTCTTATCCAAAATAGATTAGAAAATTTGCCCTGAAACCATAGATTTCTATTAAAAATAAAAGGTATTGACACATTGACAGAGTCACTGCCTTCCATTTATTTGTAGACAGTTGTGTTATTGTTGAAAAGATGCTGTTAATGGAATTCTTGTTGATCCTTGATGAACTCCAGTTCATATAGTCTAACTCTAGGAAGACATTTGGGGACTGCATTAGTTTTCTAGTTACATTTTAAATTATCCAGAATTTAGTAGCTTATAACTTCATACATTTGTTGTCTGACAATATCTGTGGTCCAGCAGTTTGGGCACAACTTATATGGTTCCTTTGTTTCATAGTCTGTCATGAGGCCATAGTCAAGGTGTCAGCTGGGGCTGAGGTCCCCTCTGAATGTTCAACTGGGGAAAGGTTGCTTCCAAGCTCTCTTGGATTCATTTCCTTGTGGGCAGTTGAACTAAGGCCACAGTTTCTTGCCATATGGGCCTCTCCAGTGTTCAGCTTACTTCCTTAAATCATGCATGCTGAAAAGACAATAGTGAGTCTACTGCAAAGATTTCTTTTGCAACCTTATCACAGGAGTGATATCCCATCAATATGGTCAGTTTATTGATTAGAGTAAGTCATGAAATCTAGTCCATGCTACAGGGGAGGGGATTACACAAGTGTGTGAAATTTAGGAGGATGCAGGGAAGATTAGGCGGTACGTTAGAAGCCTGCCTACTACAGGCTCAGAAATTGAAACTTTCTTTTATAAATGTAAGAGACTGAGAAGGAAACATAGCTTGACTCCCGGCATTCAATTTATGATTTCCTCCCTCTTTATTAGAGTTGTGTTTTTTGGGGGGGAGGGTTGATTGATTGGTTGGTTGGTTGTTTTATGCTTGCCATTAGTTTACAAGTTGTAAAAAATAGAAACTTTTTTAAAAGTTTTTTTACCTGTATTGAAGGTTATATTGAATATACAGTTGAATAGCAGCGAGAAATTATTTTTGTGGATCCTCATTTGTGATTCATAAGCCCTTTACTACTAAATGACCCTCCAAACCCAAGTCATGTTTTATTTCATTATCTGTGGAGCCCCCACAATGGAAGCCTGATGATCACGCATGAGATGGGACATGTGTACCAGCGACCTCATCTGTAAGGATCTTATGCATTTAACTCCTTGATTTCTAATATCTCCTTTACTTATCTGCTCTAAAGACTTCATCTTTGAATCTGTAGTTTTCATATTAACACTATGACCTCAATATTTTTTGTGTGGCTGAACCAACTTATCCAGTCTGTATTGGCTCTTTCATGGGAGGCTTAAGTTATTTTCATGCTACCTAGAACCAATCTGTGCCGCTTAAGAGATGGTAGTGAGAAGTCCTAGTAGAACAAATTTCAGTTTGGGCCTTCAGGTTTTGTCTATTTCCTCTCTCTCTTCACATTTTCATTGTGAATGTCATTGTCATCATTACTATCTAAAAGCATGTACTTATTTTTCAATTAAGCAATAAAGTGCTAAAAGTTTACTTAACTTCCAAGAAAGTGGAACTAGACATATCCAGCACTGTCTGTCCTCCCGAAGGTTTATAGTCCAAGGCAAAGGACTCATGTAGCAATAATACAGCTAATAAGTAAAACTTTGACCACATAGGTGTTCTTACCTAGTGGTTTATTTATTAAATTGACACGCTCTGGAATTGTTTGCTGTATTCTTTCTTCAGTAACAACTGATAATGATACATTTAGTGGCTTATTTTGAAAACAGAATGTTATCTAACCACTTTGTATGTTTCAGTATGTAGAGAGAGCCCTGTATACCACCAATATACATTTATTTACATGCTTATTCATTTATTTATGAAAACAGAACCATCTATAAGCAAAATATAATTAGCATCCAGAATTTGTTCACTGTTTATGGTATACTTTGGCCACATAACATATCCTAGTTGAAAATAGGTTAACAATTACTGGATTTTAAAGAATAGGCTTGGTAACATTAAGTCCATAATATAGCAAAATTATAGGATTTTTCGATGCATTTATTGATTTAGATACCAGTGATTGTCAGCAGCATCATTATTTTAAGTGAAAAAATAAAAACACTGCCAATTAAACTATGATACCATCATTTCTTATCACTTTGATGCTAAAATGGAAAAGTTAAAATGGAATAGGACTGAATCTCAAGCTGATTGATAGTAATAACTCAGGGATGAGGAAACACTGAGCTGCTTTAAGCATTGTGAATACAGACAGGTAGAATGCTGCTTATGGTTTTTCATAGTACTAGATGACTTTCATGAAAATTTATTTCATGTTGATCTTAGTATAATTACCAGAGTTTCTCAAACTTTCCCACTGAAATTCTCCTAAATAATAGAGACAAAATGTAATCCCAAGTGTCTACAGGTATAGCCTGAAATGATCTAGCCCAGCTCAAAATTTATAAGTATAAATGAGATAGTGAAAAATACGATGTTATAAATTTTTAAATAGAAAATGATGCTTTTATTTACACATTCTTAAGTAAGATTAACCTTCCATAAGATGTTTCATATTTTTCCTTTGGCTTTGTGTGTCCTAGGCACACTGCAATGTGCCTTTCAGGGTCAAGTGCCCTTGGAGACTGAGGCAACCAGAAGCAATATATGGACTTAGAAAAGGATCTTAATAATTTTTGATTACCAAAAAAAATCTGACAAAAGGCCAAAAATACATTGCCTAGTCTCATTAAAGAGCATTAATACAAATTGTCTGCATTGGACCCTATCCAGGCAAGGCCTTATTGTGAAGAGTTATGTCTGTTAAAATTTAACTGAAAATTATATCTAAATGAGAGATAACTGGAATTGCCTTATTTGATCATAAAAGTTGCCTATAATTGAATTGAATGCTGATTTTCCTTCCTACTCCCATGTGCATTAATCAGGAAGCAAATTGACTAGCCATATGGTGTTCTCTGTATGTCTGTGTGTGTTTGTTGCAGAAATATTTCTTCAGAAAGCCTTTCCATTTCTAGCAAGGGTTTAAACTGACCTGAGGTGAAAAACAGTAGCAGGTTTACACCAAGATCTGGAGTTGTTCATTTGTCCTACAGCAGAGAAGTGCTCATCGATGCACACACAAATGTTTGAATTGTAATTCACTGGTTCAAACTACTTTTTGAAAGATTAATCCTATTTCGTTTTAAGTTTTATTCACAACATTCAAATAAGTAGCTATCCCTTTTTTATGCATCCAAAGACATGGTCTTTACATACAGCTCCTGCTTCCTCTCATCCCACTCCTAGCTGATCTCTATTCCTCAACATTTGGTGCCACCTCCATCCCCCACCAAAAAAAAGGTTGGGAATGTGTACATGCTACAGAATATGTTTGTAAATAAGAATTAGAAACAAGCACTTTTCACCTGCCCACATCTGAGAATTGTTGAATAATTCTACTTTGAGGATCCCTGGAGTGTTTTACCAGATTTGTACCATTAAAGCTCAGATATGTTCTTGTTCCTGGAATGGAAGCATAACATGGAGACATGAATATCTAAAAACAAGCAGTGAGATTGTGGTGGTGCTTTTGGTGTGTTTCCATAGGGCAGGTTAAGTCTGCTGAAAATCATCTGGAATTCATGAAATTTATGACAGAAGTTTTTATCACTTAGTCACCTTTGTTCTCTTTTCATTTATTTCTAAAGAAATGGGCAGAAAATTGAAAATGAGTTTTCAAGTACATTTACATTTTCATTCAATGCCCCGTACTGTACATTTGATGTGCTTTTGAAGCTTGCCATTTTTCCTTCTACAATGGCATTCTAGAAAGGCAATTGAGCATTTTTTAAAAGGTCTAAGACTACAAAAAATAATGTATTTAATGCAAACCAGTTGGACCATGCAACCAAGAAGTCTAAAAATAGTCAACTGAAATTGTTATAAATATTGGTAGTAGGGCACAGTGAGTTTTCTTACTCATACCCAGTTCCTACATACTATGGATTGAATTCTAACGTACTTCTCATTTTGTTTAATTGACTGAAATTTTTTACTTGGTTAATGTGTTTTATATTGTATCTCCATAGAGTTGCTTGTCAATTGGACAAGTTTACTCCTTAATATAAAATGAAACCAAAAATTACTTTGTGGGAGAGAAAGAGAGAGAAAGAGGGAGATAAACATAACTGGGATGCAGAGGTGTACATGTTTGGAGCCTCTCATATGGACAGAGCGTTACAAAAAATAGGAATTTGCTGAATACAGCTCAAGTAGTCTTAAGATGCAGTTGCAGGTATAGACCTTGAAGTTTGATTCTTCTGGGTTTGAATTTGGGCTCAGACACATGCCAACTGTGTGATTTTATGCTAGTTACTTAACCGTTTTGGGCCTTAGTCTTGTCATATTTCATATGTAAAGGGAGGATATAGAATTTATTTGATAGGGTTATTGACAAGATTAGATGAGATAATGCATGCAAGGCAATTGATAAAAAAACTTAGCACAAAGGATTAGCTTAATTAATATCAGACATGTTCAATGTGTTTAATATTTGTTTAGTGGGAGGGCGAGAAACTAGTATTTTATTTTAAAAATTACCTTTCTTTATAACAAGGGATTTATTGCTGCACCAAATGTAGCATTTTGATATATTTGGAATTTTAAAAAATACTTTCACACTCCTTAGATACAATTAATTATCCACACTCACCAAAGTAGAGATTATCTACTAGGTATAGTTGCTAAATTTTGTTTGAAATATTTTAAATTGTTTCAGTGTAGGAAATATTTTATATTTTATGATACGTCTACTTTTTGGTTAGAAGCATTTCTAACCTATGATTAAGTCAAGGAGTTCAGACTTTCTTTTGACATGGACAATCCTAGGAACACTTGATGAGCTTAAGTTTGCTAATGTCAAAGCCAAATTTACAAGTCAGATTTTCCATCAGTAGTTTTTCTGTAATTCATTGCAATGAAGAGACAGCAGTTATTGGAATCTCAAAGATAAATAAACTCATTGTTTATTCTTATATACATCCTGCATGTTACAATATGATTATAAAAGACACAATTAAGGCCAAAAGGCCAATTAGCAGATCATTGTAATTAATGTCAGCATCATCAGTCAAATCTTATTTATCAGTACATACTGGAATTTCAGCTACACATGGACAAGAACTGTTGCAATTCCAACTTGGCCTTCAGTTTCAGAAACTTGAAAGTAATTATTGGGCAGAACAGAAAGTAGAAGATCTTCTATTTTCTTTTGGTTTAACACTCAGTATGAACATAATTTTTTGTAAAAAAATAGCCTTTATAGAAAGAGGATCTGACACAGATTTATTTACTAATTCACTTCCATCTACAGAATCAAATCCAAAGAAAATTCTCTGTTAGGTATTTTTTTTCCCTTTTGGTGTGTGTGTGTGTGTGTGTGTGTGTGTGTGTGTGTGTGTGTGTGTGTGTGTATGTGGTAGGTTGGTGTGGGGTGTGCATGTGTGTGATTTCATAAATCAGAGACATCTTGGGAAGCATAGTGAATGGCTTCAACTTCAGACAGTGAAATAGATTACTTGTTTCTAGTAAAGAGTCTTATCCACATATTAATAGTTTCAGTTGACAAAGATTGTGAGATATAAAAAACTTGGTTGCTTGGTTTCAGGTTAGTGGTAGAGTCAACAGTTGTACTTTGTAACTTAACCTCTCAGAAAAGAGAGTTTGGGATTGGCAAAGTGTTATTTATTATTTTAAATTTCTACTAATGGCACTAATTTGTAGTTATTAGGATTCATTTTCACCTCAGCAACTACAAAGAAGTCTCATGTGGAAACATGACTTAACTGCTAATCATATTATAATTTATTCCAGTAATGTTTAATTCCCTTTTAAAATGGCAGCTTGGTTAGTTGGTTGACTGCCTCATCCCTTAGCACAACTTTGTTGGGTTTGTTATTAATATTATAGCATAATCACTGTTAAGGTGAGTATCATTATTTCCAAATAAGGATAAGACATAAGCATGTGCTAATTATTTTTTTCTGTCATCTGTACATTAGGTTATTGGAAACGTTTTACACAGGAGTTTTAGATTTGTGTATCCATCTCTATGCAGTGATATATAAATTAATATGTAATAATATAATGACTGTACATTAAGAGAATGTGTGCTAAATATTATTGTGTAGAATTTTTATTATTCCTCATACTAGTAGAATTATAACACTAACCACACAGTTAAATTCATAAGATTAAAAGAGTATATGACACAACTCTACCATTGAGGAGAAAGTACAATTTTTGGTACATCTTCTATTAGTTCAAAGCAGAAAGAAAAGTAGTTTTTATCATAGAAATATTGCTTTATTAAATGTTGTCTTGATCAAACTCCTGGGGAAGTAAGATGTTCAAAATAAATATAATTCAGAGATTTGCATTTTATTTTTTACATTTGGATCTCTAGGTTTTATATTTCTATGTTTTATAAATAAATGTTTTATACACTTTGAGACATATCTTGGAAAAATTCCACAAAATAGTAGGCCACATTTAACATTTTTATTTCCAGTCCTTGAGAAAAATTATGCAAGCAGGTTTTATTGTGCATTTCACCTTCTCTTTTGCTCAGTATTATGTACAGTAATTTGTCTTGTTTGTAGAAACCTCAAACATTTTAGATTTTGAAGAAGAAATTGGTCTAGATAGCTAAAAGTTTGAGTTCCAAGATTTAAGTAAATTTGTACTTTGAATCAATGTGACTTTTAGTCATAAATGATTTAAAAGAGAAGTCAAAAAGCTTATGACCTTCTCTATATCTCAATTTTTAGAACAGGACTTTTGACTTGAGATGCTTTTTATTCAGGCCTTGAACCCAGAATACCACTGGGCTTGGAGTTTCTTTTTAAAGAGAAATATGCATGTGGAATGTTGTTGCTACAGAAAAGATTATACAAACATCTCAGCTTTGCTCAAGACATCCAAGTTCACAGAAAACTATTTGTGACTTCAGCTGCTACCCAGCTTTCTGTTTGAATGTTGACCAAATCATGTTTGATTGACTTAATCATAACAGCACAAAGAACATTTTTGAACCTGTAATAAGATTTTTATAAAAATTTTGTTCATTTGAAAGAAAGGCACAGTGAACCTTTGTCATGAATACAATAATGTTGCTCTCCCATGAGCTGATGTGCTGAGGCATATACCAGATCTCCAAGGAGCATTCCATATGGTAGGCAGAAAACCAATGAAGATCAGCTTTCTGACTTCTTGTCCTTATAAAAACATGCTTTTTGCGGCTTCATTCCAATCCCAAAGTCATGTATTTTGGGTCTTTCTAAGGCTGTGGCCATGCCTGAAAATGTTAACAAAAGAGACTAATGAGGGGGGAGGTTCTCTAACCAGATTCTTTCATAAAGATGAAAGTCTTGATTGTGAGTTTAGTTAGGCCCCACCTACCTCTTCTAGTGGAAATATTTTTATTATAAGATTTGCCACAGGTAAGGGATATTTAACAACAACAGTGAAATCACAAACATTACCCACAATGACTCATGAGGAGAGGGCAGGAATTGCTGTACATGTCTATTTTCTAATAATAAACTCTCCCTTTGAAACATTTCACCCAATTCCAAACATAAGTTGGTTTACCAAGACATATGATGCAAAGACTCTTGTATTTACTTGACTTTCAATCCTAGGATGGAAGGCCAAGGTTAAATGATTTAACTCACTCCATTGCCAGGGAATTCAGTGATAGTTAATTAATCATAGGATGTGGGAAAACAGAAGATATTTGCTGGAAATGTAAGCAGAAAATTCAATTAAGACATTTAGCAAGTGACTTCATGTGTTGAAGTAGATTACTAGTTGAATATGTGAGATTGCTCCATCTATTATAAAATTAGACAAATACTGACATGTAACCTTAAACTTCAAAACAAAGAAGTTGCTATAATTTTCAAACATTATTTATAAGTAAGGTTACAGAAAACAGTTATCCACATTCCCAAACTATTCACAATTAGACAAAGAAAGGACCTGCTAAGCAATGAACTTATTTTGAACCAAAAAAGGTCCTGTTCTTAAACTCTTCCTGCTATCTTTCCTAATCATACAATCTCAGTAAGGGGGAGAGAAGCAACAAAAGATAGCAAGACATCTGGGAGCTATTTTTAGGTTGAGTAAAAAGGCTTCTGAGGGAGAAGGTGGCCAGAGGGAGAGACATGTAGGAGCCAAAGGTCAGTAGAAAAAGGTGAAACTTTCCTCTAAACCACTTCATTTTATAAGTACAGGCAATGTTATGAGGAAAGACATTGTGGATATATCTTTTAGACAGTTCTCCTATTGTATGTCCTTTGCTTTCTCACTAAGGACATACAAATGTATTTTACAGACCACTTGAACAGTGAAGTAGATATATGTATGCATGCATATATTTAAAAGACAGGGAAATAAGTACTACCCTGAATTAAAGAGCCAAAACCAAAGTTAGGTGAAATTTGTCAGAAATTCTCAATCTGAGTTCAAGTCAGTATCTATTAATACTCAGGGTTGATATTACATCTCTGTGCACTAGCATGTGGTTTAGGTTGGCTGACAAAATATGTGATACTACTTTTAAGTAGAAAATGTATCATACTACTGCCTACTTAGAGTGTACTTCTGTACATATAAGAAGACATGTATAAATAACAGCTTACTCTAATAACTAAAAAAAAACAGTTATAGGTTTATATCAAGTTGCCTATTATATTATCAGGTAATCAAAAGTGAGGGAAAACTGGCTCAAAACTTGTTGTAAATGACTTGTTTGGGAACTGATTTCTATTAACAAATAGACAGTCTTATCCAATAGAAACATGTCTTGATTAATTGAAAAGAGATAGAATCTAAATGGTGCTGATAACATCACAAGTCACCCTCTTCACAAAACTCCTTCTCAACTATTGCATATTTGGGTTTTTAAGGTCACTCAAATACATCTTTTATATATAAAAAAAAGACAAGACTGTGGAACACATTGTGTGCTGTGCTCAGTTCTTTTCCAAACCATTTGCCTTGGGATGTACCCTCAGTGAAGCAAAACCAGAAGGGAAGTGGGAAGGAGTTGGGCTTTAGGCAGCTGTTCTTTGTTTTTCAGTTAACGACTTTTATTATGTAAGTAGTCTTCGTTCATCACTGAAAAGTTTAGAATACTATAGGCTAACAGAAGTACAAATCACCTGCCATCTTGCAGAAACAACCATAGCCATCCTTAGCACACCTTTTTAATAAATTCTGCCAGGTTTTTTTTTTTTTTCTTCACATAGGTGTAAATTTATTTCTTAAAAAGAGGGTCATTCCATATATGGTGTTTCAAGATTTGCTTTGTTATCTCAGCAATATACTGTGTATTTCTGTTCATGTCAAGAATGTACTTTTCCACCTCATTTAATAGTCGTTTCTTTCTTTATTTTGAGGCAGAGTCCTGCTCTGTCACCCTGGCTAGAGTGCCGTGGGGTCAGCCTAGCTCACAGCAACCTCAAACTCCTGGGCTCAAGCAATCCTCCTGCCTCAGCCTCCCGAGTAGCTGGGACTACAGGCATGCACCACCATGCCTGGCTAATTTTTTCTGTATATTTTTAGTTGTCCAGCTAATTTACTTCTATTTTTTAGTAGAGACAGGGTCTCGCTCTTGCTCAGGCTGGTTTCGAACTCCTGAGCTCAAACAATCTACCCCCCTTGGCCTCCCAAAGTGCTAGGATTACAGGCGTGCGCCACCAAGCCCGGCCAATAGTCATTTCAAATTCAAATTTTTAAATATGCTCCACTTTACTCAGTCATCTACTGTTGAACATCTAGATTTCTAACCCAGTTTTTCTATGGTAAATAGCAAAACATCACATTGTGATGCATATATGATAAATACATGCAGTTATTTATCAATTAAAAATAAAATAAAACTTAAAAAATAGTTCTGTAATGGACATCTTTATAAATAAATTTCTTTATACATATCCTTAATTACTTTTAGCCAAAATTCTTAGAAGTCAAAATTCTGGATCAAGGGTAATATACAGAGGCCCAAAGACCTCTTCAGACAATTTGTAGCAAATTAATGTATACTGACATTAGCATTACATGAGAATGATTACTCCTCAACACACAGAAACACACACATGTTGTGCATCTTTACAACCTTTGGGTACCATCATTTAAAAAATTATTTAAGCATTTATCCTTTTTGGATATAAAGTTATAGTGAATTTCTTCCTATGTAATCAATTTCAATAAAGGAAAATAGGCCCATGTAAATTTTTCATCAAAATTAATTTATATTAAACATTTTCAGAATGTTTAGTATGTGTGTTTAGTAAAAAAATCTAATGAATGGAGATTTCCATGAGGAAGACTAAGAATGAAACAAGCATTTATTGAGTCTGTACTATGTCAAATTTATTTAATCTCATTTAATCCTTAGAAACACCTGGAAAATAAAAATTATTCTCTCCATTTTAAAGATGAGCAAGCTCTTAGAGGTTGGGCAGTTTGTGTAAGTTGACTTAGTAAGCCCAAGCTAATATGGAATTGGGATCCACATCTTTTGGGCTTGTTGGTCCATGGTCTATACACAGATCTTAATTGTGAAGGATAGGAGGAATTTTCATTGCTCACATTGTCTCTAATTTCATTTTCTGTTTAGAGGAAAGAAATTTGGCACACATCTTTCTGTATGGAAAATAGTAGAATACATACTAATAAAATTTGATGTATTATGGTAGGCATTGTGTCAGAATGCTTGTTGATTTTATCTTTTTAAGTGTTAATGCCCTGTCTTATTCTATTCATTCTACAAAGCACACATGCACACATAAATGCAGATGTGTGTAAATATATACATACGTACACATAATGAAGTATAAAATAAACATTTTGGAATTAGGTAAACAGAAAATAAAGATAGGAAAATAAAGATTGGCATGGTGAAATACACATGAACAGTTCTTTAAAATTCCTAATGGTGAATCAAAAATTAGACTCTAAGTTTTCTGGCAGGAAAATAATAAGGCAAATATTAATATACAAGGTAGAAGAATTTAGGAATTCAGAAGAAACAGTTTCCCTGATACTCAGGTCAGTGAAACATCTTCCTTTGTTTGTAAACAAGGGGTCACTGTAGGTGTGAGATGACATTCGTGATAGCATCCCTGTGATAATGGGATTTTCATGTTTCCCAATGAGAATGTCCCAGTTAGAATCTGTCACAAATCATTGTCCAAATGATTTATAAAGTAACAAGTGCCATGTTTAAAGGAATCATCTATTTCTGTCACTTTTGGAAAATGTGAAGTGAATGTTACCATATAGATATAAATCTGTTTCTGTAGTACTAAAGCATTTACAAAGTTGTTAATAATGAGCCAGAGTCTCCCATTGATAAAATCTCTCACCTCATTGTAAATACAGCTCAATATATGTAAAAACTTAACTCTTTTAGGGACGTGATATTTTTTGAAAGATACCAACCCTACTATCATAAGGTTAAAAAAAAGCTTGTGTGTGTATTTGTGTTTAAGTGTAAGTTTTGGAAGAACAGTTTCTCTACTGAGTTTTAACCCCTTTCCTAAATCTGTACCTCATATAGGGTCATTGAGCAACTGATGTGTACTGTTGGTAATCATCATTTGGGAAATAAATGGTAGGAAAGAGTTAATGCAAGTTCTAGAAGTGTATTATTTTTACTTAAGAAATATACATATGAAGCCACTTTTTTTGGCCTTGATTTAAGGTATGACCATTAAAAGTGGGGATGGAGAGTATGTATTACCAAATAATTTTTACCTAAATGAGATGTGACTTGAAATAAAAGTATCATGGTGCATTTACAGAGTATTCTATTAAATATGCAGAAGGCAATCATAAATTTCCTCATCTGCAATGTAATACTAACTGCATGGGGTGATTTTAGGGATTAAACAAGGTAAATCCAGGGAAATCAAATAGTGGAGTGTCAAGCACAGAGTAAGTGCTTAATAAATGTGATTTATTCTACCAATACTGCTGTTACTGGTATTACTATAGCTTTAATATCTATCATTTCCTCCTCTTAAATAGGAATAAATATATATTAATATATACACACACATACACCTATTCTCATTTTTATATTCTTCACAATGTCCTTGAAAATATTTCATTTGGGTTAAGAATTTTGCAGGATTTTTTCTTAAAATAATATTACACTTTGTTTTGTTTGTTTTGGTTGGTTTTGTTTACTTTTTGAATGCTCTTGGAAATTTCATGTGTGGTTGTTATTCTGATCCAAACCTGGGAGGAAAATACCTCGTAACACTGTACAATTTACAAGACCACACAGTGATTTATAAGGGTTCCCTCCCTGCCCCCCATTGAGCTTTTAATGGGGAAAACTCATCTATATTGCTATGTCAAGAAATCACCACCTTTATCACATACCACAGACATAAATGAACCATATAAAAGCAAATAATCCTTAACTCCACTGCAGGAAGCAAGAGCAGAATTTGAGCTTTAGCAGATGCTCAGAATGTGTAACTAGCTGTAGAAATCATGAAATGCGGATGCTAACAAGAAGTAATACAGATTGTTTATGTAGTGCAATGGCTTTAAAATTGCTTTTTAAAAAATCAAAACTTTTCCAACAATATCTTTTATACCATATGGTTCCTCTAAGAGCCCAAGTCATTTTTAGTTTTGTATCAACTTTCCTTGCATTCAGATAGAATGCTTTTGCTACACTATATTGTTAAATTTTGTGCCTTTAATCAAAACATTAATGAATCTAATACATTTTCATATTTTAAAGATTTGAGCAATTATCCATTATTATACTCACTGTTAAAGCCAGAATTTTAATATCAGATATTTAGCTGCTTCTAAATTTTATAAATACATTCATGTTATCACAAATTGACATAAGACAAGCTCAACCTAAAGAAAATTATTTGATGAATAAATTCAAAATAATTTCCTCTCAACTCATCATCCAGGGTGAATATGTAAAGATATATACATCACGTCACTCGAGTTATGTGAGTTAATGAAGACCTAAGAAAGAGTGCTTTGCACAAGCTAAGAAATAAATAACTATTACAACGTAGCCTAAATTCAAAATGTGTTTTGCCTAATGCAAGGAAGTCATTCAAGAGTTGAAAACATCGATTCCAGGCTAAGGTACATTTGGCTATATGGTTTAACACAGAGGTAAAGAAAGAGTTCTCATTTATATTATGTAACAGGTAAAGCACATCCCCACATGAAATTGTGTTTAGGTACCTACTTCCAACACTGGTGCTTACCTGTTCTATCATCTTTGTGCCCCAGAATCTCAAGTTGAACTGCAGATTTGGGGTCTTGTTCTTCCAATATATTCCTTCCTTAATACATCAGATATTTCGTATTTTTTGTTTTATTAATAAGAGATCATAAAGGCAGTAAAAAAACTCTATCTACACTCTAGAGTGAAATATATAGTTCATTAAATAGGTAACTCATTTATGTCATAAATGCAAATAGACCAAAAGTGACACCGAGGAGGAAGTCTGTGCTTTAGTCCTTGTACCACTAACTGCCTATGACAGTGTCAAGAACAATGTAGGTTTTCAATAACTGTTGAAGGAAAGAGTGAATGAACAGATATTACTGGAGTAATAGAACTTTCCTTGCTATTGAGGAAATTTCTTTCTTATTATGACTAGAAAAGGAAATCACTTTCTTCCTTTTCTTCTGTGCTCAACCCAATTCATGTGGTTCGTTAATATCTTCTGTATCCTCTGCCATTCCTGCTCCAACAATGAGCCAGACTTTGTCTATTCAGACCGTGAACTCTCTTATAAGAATAATAATAGACTGATTACCAAAAATCTTTAGAGGCCGTGTCCAAACTTGGCATATGTTCTGGCAAAATTAACTCTTTATATATAGGTCTGGCTATGTCCCCTGTCTGTGCAAACTCAGGTAGGTTGGATTCTTTTTGGATTCTCTCTATAGAATGTCTTCTCGAAAGACCTTTTTGCATAATTTCGATGGGAGTGGTTTATAGTTTATCTTGGTTTTGTGTATAAAGAGAATTACATTTGACCTAGTAATACCTGAAGACATTTACTTAAATGACAAAATTCATTCGCTTTCTTGTCACTTCCTGTTCTACCCATCCCATCATGTTCTTGCGTACCTTCAGGGTCCTACCCTGTCCTCTCCAGACTACCCCCACTACACGCAGAACAGGGGCGTGTTAGGAGACTACACAGTTTTGCTTAGCAAGCCTCCAGAATCCCGATGTTTTACTGTATACTTATTTATGAATGACCACATATTTAGCTTTGTATAGTCTAAGGAAGAAAAGAAGGGAATAGAAAAGAAAGGAAGGTGTAAGAGAAGAAGAAATGAATGAATCTGTTCAGTGAATATATCCTCTATTTCAGGAACAATATGTAGACAACAAATTCCTATAAGATAGAAGAGTATTACTAGTTTTAAGGAATGTAGAGAAATGGATTTACCTACAAAATACTTTGAGCAATTTAGTAAAGAATCATTAACATGATAAAATTTATTTAAGTAAGGCCTACATATGCGATTACCTTCTTATTAAAACTTGACATTGATAAGACTTATGGAGAATATACCATAGTTCCTTCTTTCAGAACTCATGTCCTTTGTCTTTCATGTAATTATCAGAGAGCAAATGCCAGAGATTGAGCACTCACACAAACAAATACAGCTCTGCCACTAACTAACTGTAGGACCAAAGGTAAGTCACATAGCCCAATGAGGCCTCAGCTTCTGCCTAAGTCCAAAGAGCTAACAGAGATTCAGATTCATGACTTTCAGAATTGTTTTAACCTTCAAAATCCTTTGCTGAATTTTGCTCAGAAAATGCATCATAAAATCATAGCAGCACAAAAGGTTACATATTGATGTGGCATTTAGACATACCCACTCTTCCCATGCTTCTCCATTTTCAACTCACAGCAGGAAAAATATTCTTCCCTGTTATTATTCCCACTTGTACGGGTCCTCTGGAAGTCCCCAGATCAGCCTCATTTCAAGATCGGACCACTAGCAATTGTATTCAAATTCAATTTATGCTGCACTGGGATATTTCATTCCAGTGTAGCTCATCCTCAGACAGTTGATTTACCTGTATGTGAGGAGATGTAGTATATGAAACATCAAAGGGAGGAGAAAGTTTGTCTGTTCATTCAAAAGAACAAATAGTGGATGACATCTGGAATGGGAATTAATCATGATTAATAAGTGATCCTGAGCTTATTTGATAACATCACCATCTACCAGGTAGGCCACTTAAAAGACAAATGAACAAGCAAACAAACAAAACAATGAGCTTCACTTGAAGAAGAGAAAGCTAATAATGATTGATTATGATTTTCCAGGCACTGTTAGGAACACACCTTATTTTCCTCACTTAAGCCTCACATCCCTATGTAGTAGATGTCATTTGCGTTTTTTTAAATTAGGGAACTTGGTGACACAGTAATTGAGTTAGTTACTTTTTCAAGGTCACACAGCTAATATGTGATAGACTCAGGACTCGCCCCAAGTATGTCTGATCCTGAATGGTTTGCCTTTGTGTTGCCCCAGGAGACTATGCAGGAACTAGAATGTCTCTGTTCCTCATTCTGTCCCCATCACTTACTAGCTGGGTGACTTTGGGAAAGCTATTGACTCTCTCTGTGCTTCAGTTTTTTCATTTGTAAAGCAAGGACAGTGATAGTACCCATTTCAGAAATTTTGGAGGATTAAGTAAGTAATATGTGTAAAGCACTTAGAATTACATTGGGCATCCAGTAAATGCTCAAGAAGCAGGTGGTGTTATGATGTTAGCTACCGTCAAACCTATTCTCATTGCTATTACCACTTTCCCAGTTTACTCTTTGAACAACTCTCTCTGTTTTCATGCAACAAAGATTTATTGGGCACCTACTTTGTGCCAAGAACTTTCTAACAGCTTGGAATATATCCGTGAACAGATCCTTGCCCTCATGGATTTACATTTTAGTTTTTCTAGGTGGATGAGATAGACAATAAACCATACAATTATCACATATTCAAGGGTGGTAAGTCCCATGGAGAACAAAAAGGTAGAATAGGATAAGGTGAGTAGGCTATGAGCAGTGGGAGGCACTTAAAACTGATGTTATTTCAGACTTACGGAATAGTTGTAAGAGAATACAGAGAACTCCCATATGCCATTTACCAAGATATGACAATTGATTACATTTTGCTCCATTTGCTTTGTTATTTTCTCTCTCTCCATCTACAAACATACACATGTATACACATATTTTTCCTATACTTTTAAAAAATTTTATTGTATATTGACAAATTATAGTTGTATATATTTATGGGGTATAAAGTAGTGTTAGATTTTTGAATATAATGTGGAATGATTATGCTAATCAACATATGTAGCACCTCAAATATTTAAATGTGACATCATTATGCTCCTCAACTCCTAAATATTTCAGTATGTATTTTCTAAGAATAAAGACATTTAAGAAATATAATTACATCAAAATCAGAGTATATACTACAGTATAATACTATTATCTGATTTAGAGCCTCTATTCAAAATCATCAGTTCTCTCAATATTCTCCTTTATAGATTTTTTTTTTCTTGGCCCAGAATTAAATCCAGGATCATGTACAGCATTTGGTTGTCAAATTATACTAGTCTCATTCAATCTAGAAACTTTTCTGGGCCTTTCTTTGTGTTTCTTGACATTTTGAAGAGTCCAGGCCTACGACATTCGATTTGGGTTTTCTTTGTTTCCTGTTGAGTTGAATCAGATTTTTTAAATAGAAAAAGTACTAAAATGATAATCAGTTTTTGTCAGTCAGTGCTTTATACCAGGTGTCAAAAGATGTTTGCTTGTTACAATGTTGATGTTAGCTTTGATCTTCTGCTTAAGATGGTGTCCAGTAGGTTTCCCCACTGTAACAGCAACATTTTCACTTTATAATTAGTTAGTAATTTGTAGGGAGATACTTTCCATTCCTCATTACACCTTCCATCACTAGTTTTGGCATCTGTTGATGATCTAAATCCGTGACTACTTCCACATTTATCAATTGGCATTCTACTATAAGGAAGAGGTTTCCCCTCTCCATTTTTTTTTGTTGTTCATTTATTTACACCAGATGAACTCGTGGATTCTAATTGTATTCAATTTGCTGATCCATTTTTATCACTATTTATTTTGGTACAGGGTAGTTCCAAATTTAGCCAGTGGAATTCCCTTTAAGCTGGCTACTGTGACGTTTTGAGACAGCCTCATGATGCCCCGAACACTTCCTTACCTTCTGATGTGCTAAGATATTCTAGCTCATTTTGCACTTTCCCTGCCTTTGCTGAAGAGCCACTTATCCAAGGAACCGGGCTTTTTAGTAGAGAATGGTACGCAGAAACCAAAATCTGGGCGCTAGTTGTGCTTGTTGTTATTGGTGTGACATTGTTTCTAGACCCTTTCAGTGAACAGAGATAAGATATTTATCTCTATCTTATACTTTTATCAATTTCTGTAATTACATCTATCTAAATAACGTGTATGAACTATTAGTTTATATTTCTAGTTCCAATCCCCTCACAATACTCCAGTATACATTCCATCTAGTCATCATTCTTTCCATGTATGTAACTATTTTTATCTTCTCTGAAAGAAGAAAACTGTTTTTTATCTACAACATATTTCCTCATTTACTATGACTTGAATATAAAACAGATAGTTTCATAATTGATAACTGATACCACTGTGGAAAGCAAACCTGTTAACTAGAGTTCAATATTTTCAGCATTTCTTTACATTTTTTGTAGTAAAATTGTAAACTGTGATACACACACATCATAATGTACAAATTGATGAATTTTGGCCCCCGTATACATTCATCTACCATATATCTCTGTATGGAACATTTACATCAACCCAGAAAGCTCCTTCATGCCCCTTCGTCATCAGTTCTTGGCAGAGGGGATGGAAATGCAATTTTAAATGGGCTGTAAAGATGCATATCATTAATATTTAACTTGGAGAAAATGAGGGAGTGAGGCATGCAGGTGACTAAAAGAAAAGTGGTCTAGGCTGAAGGATCTGCCTGTACAAAGACCCTAAGACAGAATCTTTTCCACGAGTTCCATTGGCCAAAGAAAAACACTTGCTGGAGCTCAAAGTTAGTGTGGCTGAGATGTATACTTTGTTTGCTCTTGTGAGAAATACTAAAAATTCACATGGCAAAAGACATCAGTACATAATTCTATTCCATATAGGGAATGATGAATTAGGAACTGTCCAGTTTGCCACATAGGTACCTTGCCTCTGAGTGAAATGGGGAGCCCTTGCGTAGTTTCAGGAGATAACCTAACTTTAGTATCAAAAGTGCAATTCTGGTTGCTCTGCTGAAGATATACTCTAGGAGGTAAGGATAAGAGCAAGTAGACCAAGTGGGCAGCTCTTAGGATAATGCAGTGAGAGGTGATGGTGGCTCAGACCAGGTTGGTAGCAGTAGAAATAGAAGTAGTCAGATTTTGAATGTTTTGAAGGTAGAGTTGACAGGATTTCCTGAGAAATTAGCTATGAGAGTTGAAGAGAAAAAGAAGTTGTCAGTCTAAGCGACATACTAGAATAAAAGAGTAGCCATCAACTGAGATGGAGAAGGCTGTATATAGAGAAGTCTGAGTGGAAAATTAGGTGTTGAGTTTTTGTTATTTTATGTTAGAATTGCCTATTAGGCACCTGAGTGAGAAATCAAGTATGAAATTGTCAAGTCTGGAATTTAGGAGAGAGAGCTGAGTTGAATAGTTAAATCTGGCAACCTTAAGCATGTAGGCAATATTTAAATCCATCTCCTGTACTCTATGCATTAGCCACATGACCATTTTCTATTTGGTTACTACTCTTCCCGTTGTCCAATAGATCTTCCATCCTGCTACCATTTATCGTTTGAAAGCAAAACTCTGATTCTGTTACTCCCTGCCTTAAAAAACCTAGCCATAGCTTAAAAGACCAGATACAAACTTAATAGACAGATTCATAATCTTAGCAAAATCTAGTCCCATTTTACCTAATAAAATCCTTTTATCCTTATACGCTGAACTCAAATGTCAACTATTCTGTTCAGTTTTCCTGATGGCCCAGCAATCTTCTCCTTCTCTGTGCTCCCTCTGACCTTACTATATGCTCCTTGCTGTGTTGTCCAATGTGGTGACCACTAGCCACATGTGGCTTTTGTGCACTTGATATATGGCTAGTCCAAATTGAGATGTGCTGTGAATGTAAAACCTATATCTTATTCAAAGATTTAGTACAAAAAATATATAAAATCTATCACAAGAATGGAAAAGCAAGCACCACGCGTACTCACATCAAATTGGTATTAATTGATCAACATTTATGTGCACATATAGTAGTAACATTCATCCGGTGTCAGGCAGATAGGAGGGTGGATGAGGGATGGATATCTTCACACCTAATGGGTGTGGTGTGCATCATCTGGGGGATGGACACACTTGAAGCTCTGACTCAGGCAGGGCAAAGGGCACTATATGTAACCTAACCATTTGTACCCCTGTAATATGCTGAAATAATATATATGTATATATATAAATTTAAAAAATACTTTTATATATTTGTGAAGTGGTACTATTTTGGATATATGGATTAAATAAAATATATTATTCATTCCACCTGTTTATTTTTTACTTTTTACATGTGGCATACTAGAAACTTTAAAATTATATATGTGGCTTCTCATCTGTGGCTTGTAATTTATTTCTATTGAACAGTGCTTGTTTAGAACATGCATACCATTGGGTAATTACACATGTGTTAGTGACATTATATCTGTTTTTCTGATAGACTCTGAGTTTTTGAAAACAAAAATTATGTTTGATTCCTCCTTTTAGGACCCCACAGGATTTTTGGCCATATGTTCAATAAAAGTTAATTGAAAGTTTATTGATAAAAATAAATAGAATTTGAGAAAGAATAAACAACAGAAGGTCCATAATATATATTTAAGAAACCCAAGTGCTTTGCCAAAGGTAGCCAATTTTAGCTGACCACATATAATTTTTAAACTAACAATTACAATTTTTGAAGCAATTCTAGGGACCCAGGAACATTTTCAAAGGATAAAAATAAGGATAAGAATGTAAGTTTCTGCTCTTCATTTTTATATTTCTTCCATCCCTATTGCATCCAAATACCCTGTCTGATTTTGGAAATAAAATTTAAATTTAAATTAAAAATATCCACTAAGCAAGGAGATGAGACCAGGATCCACCAGAATGGATAATCAATGTAATGTGTCATAATCTAATGAGAAGACAGTAAAATGCTTCATGAAGCTCTTCACCTCTGAGAGACAAGATTCTAATATGACAGGAGATGTGGTGTAATTTCACTACAGGGAGCACGTGCAGAGAGAACCAATGTTGTAGAAAAAGCAAAGTTAAAAGGTGCAAATTAGTATATATTGGCAGTCCTCCTTAGAGTGAAGTGCACTGGTTCTAATGACCAGTCCAAGATGTCTAGACAGAAATACCCCTGCTGGGAAGAAGAATTAACATCTCAAGATATGTTAATTTGATGTAAATCTCCTTTTGGAATGCTGAATTTCTCCTTTATGGTTCATTCAACAAGGTTTTGGTTTGTTATTTGGTCTCTGGACTGCTCTGCCCTTCAGAAAATGAGTAGAGAGGTACAATTTACCTCCTATGATAAATTAATAGAAATCATCTAATCTACAAATCATTGTCTTATGTGCTTGGTCAGGTTAATAATTTTTCACTCTCATAATTGTAAATTAATATAATGTAACTGATGTCTGACCGTGAGACCAAAGGGAGTCGCTGTTAAAACTCATAAATATTTAGGAAACCCCACGTAAACATAGTCTTGTCAGTCTGTCCCTTTCTACTCCGTATCAGCTTGACTTACCCAAATTTTAAACATTCTTCTAGACATTATAGATGACAGCCTCATAAAATTTTACCTATTTATACAAAATCTTCTTAGACATTTACAAAGCTATTTAATTTCACTGAGAACAAGGGGTCAGACCTAATGCTCCTAGAATGCTGAGCTTATTTGCATGCTCAGCAACATTGTTCAACAAACACTTTCACCAATGACATAAAGCAGAAGGCTGTCTATTACTTTGATTATAAATATATCCTTGAAGAGTGAGTGACTTACTTCTCCCTCATTCACCATGTCTAGCCTTTATGAGAGATACAATGATGTGCAAGGTTCAATTTAATCCTAAAGACCTGTCCTTTCCCCTAGGCATCTGAGCCAAAATAAGATGTACTTTCAGAACTCCCAGTGTTGCTAAATATCTTGCTCAACACTTAATAGTTTGAGGTTTAGGGGTTTTGTTTGGCCTTAGGCTCTGGTGCCAGTGATTCAGACATGATACATCCACATATAACCCATGGACAATTGAGCCAGCTTCTCCCTGCACAGAAGATATTCTGAGAGCAATTTAGATAATTTTGGAAGGACATCGACTCTTCTTGGACACTCTTAATGTCATTGCCAGTAAGCATAGTAAATCATAACCAAATACTTTGAATCTGTGCTTAAAGTCTGAGAGAAGACATTAACCAGAGCTCATTCTGTGTTCATCTGCACAGTAACTTCATGTTCAACAATACCTCTGACCCACTCTCATTTAATCTTTTTGGTTAGAATGGTATATCAGTATACTATCAAAAATATTTCATTACTCCCGTACATTATTAAGAATATCATGGATGCTTGAGTCCTGAGAGTCAGAATTTTAGAAAGGAGAAAATCTGTTGAGCTAGCTACTCTCCAGACCTTTGGGATGACTAGGATATTTTCCCTGCCTTCAGAAAGCTTATGGTCTAAAGAGGGAGGCAGCTAAGAAAGCAGAGCTTTTTTAATTTAATTTTTAATTTTTATTTATGGAAATTGTTTAGAAACAGAGTCTTGCTCTGTTGCCTGGGCTGGAGTCCAGTGACATCATCATAGCTCACTGCAACCTCAAACTCGTAGGCTTAAGTGATCCTCCAACCTCAGCCTCTTGAGCAGCTGGAACTACAGGTGCACACCACCATGTCCCACTAATTTTTAGATTTTTTTGTAGAGATGGGGTCTCAGGGTCTTGCTGTGTTGCTCAGGCTAGTCTTGAACTCCTGGCCTCGGGCTATTCTCCCACCTTGACCTCCCAAAGTACTGGGATTTCAGGCACAGATATGAGCCACTGCACCTAGCCCAGAGTGTTAAAGTTATATAAATACTCTGATATAAGTATATAAAGTAAAAATAGAAACACACACAAAAGATTGCTAATTATACTGGCAAATAATTGGAACATGTTTAATGGAGAATGAATCTTGAGGATATTAAAAGGAATACTGGGCTGGGTAATTTACATTAGGGGGAGAATATTTAATTCTGGTCTCTGACATGAAGACATTGTGCAGATGTTCCCAGAAATATGAGTGTAACTGAAAGAATGTTTTTTTAGTTGCCCTACGCAGAAAAAATGTGGCACCTTCTTACAGGCAGATGCTTAACAGGCTGAGTTAGTTAGACTTGCGGGACACAGTGAAATTTAAGGGCAGTTTTAGCAGTATTTCTATACTGTAAGATTGTGTGTGTGTGTGTGTGTGTGTGTGTGTGTGTGTGTGTTTTTTGAAATGCAGTCATTGCCATCTTTCAAAGCAATTGGCTAAAACTATATTTGGGGGATGGGAGAACTAGGGGAGGTGAAAGATAAGGAGTTAGGGTAATCACAGGGGAAATATAAAGCTAACCCAGGAACTTCCATTGTCTTACAGAAAGAAATCCTTTCAGAAGAGAAGCAACTCACATTTTTGGAAAATATTTTAAGTGGCTTGATTTGCATATTCTTACCCTTCATTCTTGAAAAATCTGTTATCTGATAAGGAATTACACAATGGCAGATATGACACTTTTAAAACCTTTAAAATAAAAATAGATGGAAATAAGAAGCTAATACAACTTGAAACTAGGTTAGATGGTAGCATAAGAAACTACACTAGTTTGCATTTATTGCTCTATACTACCGTTTGCAAAAATTTATTATTTTCCTTTTTCCTTTTGCATTATTTTCCACTTACCTTGCCAAAGATGTTCAATGGAAATATTTTGTGAAGTCGTACTCATGATCTCTTTATGGAGGAGGTGTATATGTGAGCACATGAGAAATAGGCAAATATTTAAATACACTTTCAACTCTCCTTGGTTTCCAGCTAGTACATGATATTTGGATCTAAGAAGTGATGGGACTCCCCTTTTTGTCTGCAAAAGCCTGACTCCTATTAGGGATATAGGTTGAATGAGATCTGGGCCAGTTACTCGACCATGTATGATCTTATTTAGTCATGACAATATAACTCTGAGGTTATTATTCTTATTTCAAATTTGATGGGTAAGAAAACTGAGGCTCAAGAAGGTTAAATAAATTGTATAAGATCAAACATCCCATTAATGATGAAGCAGAGATTCAAATAAAGATCTGTCCAACTCCTGAGCTGATGACATACTCTATAATACTGCACCATATTAAAGAAAGTCCTAAGTGAACAGGAGCAAATTCTGTGGAGAAAATTCAGTAGAGCAGCAGGCTTAGGACAACTCTGAGGAGGAATAACCAGGGTACATGTAAACTCAGAGGGAACCTGGCAGCTTTCTCCAAATATTGAAAGGATTACCAGGCCAAAGGCGCTATTATGAGTGCTTTGCATGATCCCTAGGGGCAGAATATAAACCAATATGTATGTGGAAGTTTCAGGGAAACATTATTATATGAAATAACTTTCCAAGAAAGATGATTAAAGATAGACTGCACATTCTTGGAAAGTAATCAGTTTTCTGTCATTGGACTTATTCAATTGTAGGTTGTATAATCATTTGATAGTCTATTACCAAAGAACAATCAAAGGTAAAACTCACAGTTTAGTCAATTTGCCCTTTCTTTATTCTGGCTACTGTCAGTTGAATAAACTGTGCAGTTAGAGTAAGTACCAGGAGAGTGACTGAGTGATTTTCTAAATAAACAACTGAAAGCTGACAACCTAGATTATTGCCATGTTGGGTTCCTGCTCGATTTATTTATATTTTCCTTTGGTTTTATCCAAGTGTAAAAAAGGTGACTTGGAAAGTGTACCTCTTCTCTGGTTTAGAGTATCCACATTATACATTTCAAGTTAAGCATATAACATGGCTGGGATCAACATTAAAATAAAACAGGAATCTTATATGTCTTCAAATTGAAGTTTAGAGAATATCATGTATGACCTATAGGTTATTTTGACTTACTCCTACTAAAGCAAGGAAGTGTTTCTAAATGTGAACATATTTAAACACCATCAGCCTGGTATTTTTAAAGGGACATATTAATGTTTGTAGGAAACCTTTCGTTTTCCAATTATGGTATTATATGTGGCTTTAGGTCAATCATTTAAAGTATGCATGTTTTAATTTAGCACAAGCATGACTCTAAATTACAGTCATGAAAGAATTAACCGTTTGTAAATAGAAATGCATGCCAATATAGAATTTTCAATCATTCCATATTTGCATTCATTTATATCTGCATATTTGTATTTATTGAATGAATGAACAAATGGAAACTTATTTATTCACTAACTCTGAGCATGTCACTTCACCCCCTTGGGCCTCTGCCTGTCCATAAAACTAAAGGAATTGAATCAGAAATCTCTCAAGTTTTCTTGCTCTAAATGGGTAAGTATATAAAATTTGGCACTGTATTAACTCCAGAGAGAATGCAGAAATACTTAAAAAATAAATACAATTAAAATAATGAGTTTTTTAAATAATTCTTTTATGATTTGCAAATCATTTCCTCTGAAAAGTCAGATTACTTGAGCTCCCAATTTTATTTACCACCCACCTCTATGCAGACAATTTCCAGATCTTCCTCTCCTGCCCTGACCTTTTATATTCTCCCTAGTCATAGATTTCTTTCTGTTTATGGAACATCTTCACTTAGATGTTCTGCCATCACCTAAATCTAAACATGGGGGAAAGAAAGGGAATTCATGGTCTCCCCTGAGCTCATCTATTCTTCTTTTTCTACATCCTGGTTTCCTAGGCAGAGCCCTTGGGCTTCACCTCCCCCCTCCCCATCCCCCGCCGTTTTGGGGTTTTTTTTTTTTTTTTTTTTTTTGAGACACAGTCTTGCTCTGTTGCCCAGGCTAGAGTGCCGTGGCATCAGCCTAGCTCACAGCAACCTCAAACCTCAAACTCCTGGGCTTAAGCGATCCTTCTACCTCAGCCTCCCTAGTAGCTGGGACTACAGGCATGTGCTACCATGCCCAGCTAATTTTTACCATATAGTTTTAGTTTTCCAGCTAATTTCTTTCTATTTTTTTAGTAGAGATGGGGTCTTGCTCTTACTAAGGCTGGTCTCGAACTCATGACCTCAAGCGATCCTCCCACCTCAGCCTCCCAGGGTGCTAGGATTACAGGCGTGAGCCAGAGCGCTCAGCCCATCTCCCCTTTCCATTTACCCAGGCTGGTATCAATTCTGCTGATTCCTGCCCAACATTTTTTATTTCTCTACTTCTGAATTCCAACAGTCTCAGCCTGGTCCAAGCCCGCACACTCAGACTCTTTCAAGGGACTCCTGGTGAGCCTGTCTGCCTGTATTCTTTCCTTATTTTCATGGACACTCTGAAGAGCCATAGAATACTTTTATTCAAATGCCTTTTGAGCATCAATACATTCTCCTTTCCTGAGTCTGGTATGTGGCTTTAGGATGGTATTTATTTTTACATGCAAATTTCAAACATAAATATTTACTTATGTAAGTTCTATCTCTCATAATAGAACCGGAGTTGGTTTAGCATTGGAAGCAGGTCCTTTTTTCCTTTCTTCTGTATTTCTACAGATTTTGTTGAACAACTACTCATGTAAAATACTAAGCTCTCTGACAGCTATAAATATAGCTCAAATATGTATGGCTCTTGTCCTTATGGAGAGTGTTCCTATTTCATAAAGTAAGAGAAACTAAAATTTATGGAGTACATTTAGGCACTGAGTTTATGTCATGATATAAATTATCTCATTTAAGCCTTCTTGAAAACTCTGTACAATAAAGTTATTATCTGCATTTTACAAATGAGGACAATAAAGTTAGAAAAAGTTAAGCAGCTGACCTCCAATTTTGACTCTGAAGCCCTAGTTTTTAGGTCCAGTGGCCTGTACTGAAATCTGTATTTAATGTTTACTAAATTAACATTTCCATATAAAGTTTGGCATTATAACAATCTAGAAATTTTCTAAATCATTTCCCATAAATTGAAGTGATTAATATGCACTGAAACGTTCTTTTTTTTTCTCATGAATAGGTGATGTTATGGTCACTGTCATTAAAAATTTAGATCATAAACACTCTCATAAGCAGGACTCTATATTCCATAGTATACAAGAAACTCTATATACATAAACAACTTTATAAAATAATATGTTGTATTTATATCTGAAAAATTCATTTCATTAAAGATATATACTTTGTTAATCAAATAACATGCTATTTTAAAAAAGACTGTATCTAGCATAAAATCATTCTATCACATTAATTACTTTATTTATTAATCCTGTCCTTCTATAAACCTTGGTCCAAATATTTTAGGGTGCTCATTTTTCAGCTAAATAAGACTAATATTTTCTTCTTCCAAGACCACACACCACATAAAATGGACTTGTGTCTGGAGTAGTTTTCGTCAACAAACTTCAAAATAATTTCTGTGATAACCATAGCCTAAAATCTCTGTCAGGTTTAGATTTATGTAAATAGTAAAGATAAACATATGGGTTTTTTTTTTTTTCCTGCCTAGAGTTTGCTGTGTTTCAAGATTAATAAATAATTACAGTGTATGGCAAAAATTCTTCAGTTTCCTTGTTTAAAATAAATTCCTGCCTCTCTGCTAGGAACTTGTTTTGTGAGAACCTGACATTTAAAATAGAAATGTTGAAATTATATTTTCAGTAAGTATTTAAAATATATTTGTGTGTGGCTGAGTAATCTTTATCAGAAAATAACATTGAAATTATTTGAAACGAAAATAAGACCATCCCCTCAAAGTTGAATAAAGATGGACATGACACAGAAGAAGATGATGAGAGAGAAAAAGAGGAGGAAGTGGTGGTGGAGGAGAAGAAAGGAAGAAAGGAAAATAAATAATAGTAATGTTAAAGGTAAACTAGCTGGGAGTCCCCATGCACCATTATTGACAGAAGGCTCTGCCTTTTCTCAGTTTCTTATCCCTGCATTGTAAAACAAATATAAGAGCTTTCTTCCTTCGTAGGCTCTGGTAACATTGTGGAGAATTAAGGTGTTTAGTACCTATCAAGCTCTTAGAATAAGGAAGTTCAGTATGGACTTAGAGACATGAGATTTTCCTGACACCAGAGTGCTAGTCATCTAGGCCCAGCAGGTGAGAACATAGTGGAGCGAAGCAGCCTTTAGCAGTTCCATAGACAGGCTCTAGTCCGGTATATAGATGTCAGTCTCCAATACTGTCAGTCCTTTGCTTTTCAGAAACAATTAATTTGAATTTTTTTTTAGTCCAAGATAAAAAGATACCTGCGTGTCCTCTTTGTGTCTGCTCTAGCCTATCTGCCATCATCTATGATTCCTGATGATTTATTGCTTCTGTAGCTTGTCAATTAAAAGTGCTCACAAAGACAAATTCTGCAGTAATGTTTTTAGCATGTTTAATAGAGTCTGGTTAAGTAAACATCCTCAACAAAAGCAGCAAACAAGATCTTAAAATAAACAGAGCTACTGTGCCAAGTTCGTAACGACTTATGCATTTAGCACTCTGCCCATCTTCTAAGCATGGCCATTAAAACCAGATTTGTATACTTAATATAATTGCCTTGAAACCATAGCTGTTCAAATACTATAGGTTGTTTATATACTTGAGTCCTTTTTTTCCTTCTCTTTTCTCTGCTAGCTTTATAAAAACTGGAATTTGTTTCACAAGCCTTATTGTAAGGTAGCTAGTGATAACTCTTTATAACAGGCTAAACCGATGAATTTTTGTCAGATAATTACTGTTTCTAGTAGAGCCAACTGTTCCTTGAGGAGACGTATGCTTGTCCAAAGTCTTCAAATCAAGTACTCTTTGGGAGAGTATGAGAAGTTTCACATCCCAAATTAGAAAGGTAGCATAATTAGATTCTTAATAGTCCAATTAAAATGATAACCAAAAATACGTATTTATTGAAGCAATATATAATATTAGAAAAATATATGCACTTAGGAGAAAGACAGCCCTGGAAATGTCACCTTATTTCACTGTCTCTCAATTTCTGGCCCACCAGTTTCTGGTGGTGGTAGTGAGAACTGTAACTACATTGGAAGACAGTTTTTAAAATTAGAGATGCTAATAAAATTAAGAGACATATTTATTTTCAATAAATGTTATCTCTTATTACTTAAATATACTAGCATATAATTTCCCATTTTATATTTCCTATCATTGTTCATAGTCATGCAAATAAGTTGTAGATTTTAAAATGTTTCTCCCACACATATCTAGGAATTGATATTCTTGAGTAAACTTCAGTGGTTTTGTTCTTGTCTCAGTATGAGCACTTTAGGCTAAGACATTCAATGGAAGGAATGGATGATTGACATAAAATGAGCACAGAATCTGAGGGGTTGTCCTCATAGGTCAGTGTTGGGTTCTATTTGGTTTAACAACATCATTAGTGAACTGAAAAAAGGAAGTAAGTAGCATGAGAAGTACATCTGCAGATGATAAATGAAGATGAACTTCAAATTCCCAAGAGAGTAGCATATAAATAGATCCTCAGAAGGTTACTGAAATCGGTAGCAAAGAAGAGAAATGCAGACCCAAATTACAATCTTCCATATAAGCACAAGAGGGCTTTAATAATGTGAGACCCAGAAAGAGGAAAGAGCTAAGCTAACCAAAGCCCAAAGGAACATAGTATTCTGTGGTGATAAATGCAATCCAAATTTCTCATTTCTTACATCTATCAGTGAGATTTAAGAGAGTATAGTTTAGCATAGAGTTGAGATGAAGTCAGTTTTGAGGCCTGACACCAATACTGTGTGTGTGGCCTTGGGGAAAGTACTTACCTTTTCTGACTCTCATGTTCTGCTTTTGTAAAATAAAGAGTATTGCATTATACAACTCCTGGGGTTATTTTGAGGGTGCAGTGAATCTAGTACTAGATTGTAAATTCCATGGCATGAGAAATTGTGGTTTGTTCACAATTCTATCTTCAGTTCCTATCATGATTCCTGGCACGTACTACTAGGCAGTGGATACGAAGGTTTTGAAAGAATGTTGAAGTGTAGGGTTGTTCTGAAGGCTATATAATATATATAAGAAACTATCTTGAGCTTTTATTTGTTTACTTGCATATTTACTTGCATATTACCTGCCTCCATTCCTAGGGTGTCAGGATGGGACCAAGAAAATTACCTTCTTGTTCCCTTGCTGGAACCCAGTGCCTAGAACTTTGCTATTCAGATGTGGTTTCTCGGCCAATACATGGCAATACCTGGAAGTTTGTTAAAATGGAAGAATAATAGACCCAGCCCTAGACCAACTGAATTAGAATCTGCATTTACTATACTATGGTAATTTTTAAAGACATTAAATTTTGGGAATCATTGACCTAGGACATATTTGTCCCTAATAATTTCTCTGTAAACTGTTATTAGATAAATGACTACAAGTGTTACCATCACATTTAGCAGATTTAAAATCCTTAATACATGTCACATCAATAGTGCTTTTCATAGCTTTATTGGAGTATGATTTACCTATCATAAAATTCATTCATTTTAAATGTACAATTTAATTTACTTTTAGTAAATTTAGAGTTGTGCAGCTGCAGCACAACCTAATTTCAGAACATTTCCATCACTCTAAAAGGATCTGTTGTGCCATTTGTAGTTATTTCCCACTGCCAACCCAACCCCAACCACTATAATAATATTACTTTAATATCCACCCCTGCCATTTCCTATTTTAGACAGAGAATCACTGAAGGGAAAACAAATATACCTCTTTCATTCACACTTCACTAAATAAAAGTGATTCTTAAGTAAGTTTCACTGTGGTTTAAATAGTCATTAACCATTTCTAAGTGGATTTGCTAAACAACGAAGGGTTCAAATATGACTCAAGGAGGATGTTTACCACTTTCAGGGAACACAACATTTCAAATAATTTATTTTCTAAACTTATTGGGTACACATTTACAAACATTATCAGTCTAACAAAAATAGAAGCCATAGTGTTTAGTCTGTTTTTTTTAATCCACTAATTACAAATCATTGCTATCTAATTGGGGCCAGGGCTAGGCCAGCCTACGTCCTCTAACTTAGTTAATTTTCTATTTGAAGTTTTGTATTTCTTCAAAAGATTTTCTTAGCTGAGACTAACTTACTTTGGGCAAAAAGCCTGTTTGATTGTCCATCTCCTCTGCTGAATTCATGTCCTTCAGATCTTTCCCCAGGACTTTCTGAGTAGGCCAATAAATGACTTCATTGACCCCAGTCACTCTGGCTTCATCCCAGGTACTTCCACCTCCCAGCCCCAAGAGGAAGTATTTCAAATCCTCTGCTTAAAAACCTTCCATGATTTCAAATAGCCCACATGATGATGTCCAGAATCCATAGCATGCATTGAGTCCACCAGACTGTTCTTTCTGGTTCATTGCTTGCCACTCCCACGTTCCCACCCAGCCTATTAGACATGCTACACTTCTCCAACTACTCTCAAGATTTGCCAAGCACATCACACATCCACATCTTTGTTAAAGCTGTTCCCTTCCTGTGCAATGCTCTCCCTTTTTCTCTCTTAGATATTATAATCTTCATCGGACAACCGCTCAAATAATACTATGAGCCCCCTCTTAAATATTCACCCCTTTCCTCAATCAGAATTGTCTCTTTCTAAAATTTGTAGTCAGTTAATATGACATTTTAAGACTCAACTTTAGTGTATGAAAATATGAAAATTATGCTATAGTTAATTATGTGTTCCTACCACTTTTCACAGTATTTGGAACAGTAGGAGCTTAATAAAGAATATGTAAATTTGTGAATGAATGAGGGACTCTGTGAAATCCTGTCTTTAAAAATTGTTGAACTTGGAATGGCTCAGCTATGTGGATGAGATATATACTTCCAACTCTCCTGTTAATGCCAATCTACTTTGTATTTTGTCTACTGAAACCTTTAAACCTCCTGCTAGGGATAAGAAAAAGCATGAACAGGATGAGATGTTTGTAGAATTGGTCTTAGAAGCCTGGCTAATGATGGAAGTTAATATCCTGTTTCATCCTTTTAAAATTATAGACTATAATAGCTGAAAGAACATGGAAGATAATTTTTTTTAATCTGCTAATTTTCTAGATGAGGAAACTGTTATCCAGTGTCTTAATTTATATACTTTTCTTTTTCATCTTTCTTGGCAGAAGATTGGGGCAATCTTTTTGTTTTTAATCCTTTACTAAATGTCTCTTTATTAATAACCTAATTGAATATTTTGCCTGGAAATGTCCTTTCTCTGCACAGGATTTTGAAAGCCATAGAACTATTTCATAAGGCAAATGTGGTTTTCTGGGAGAACTCATCCCTCTGACCACTTGCAATAGAATATTCCTTCCCTGATATTTATTTGCCACTTGGTCACAATAATGAAAAAGAACCATCTGAAACCAAATGAAAGGTCTCAAATTCACTTCTGGCTTCTCCCTTTACCCGCCATGTATCAATTATGTCTTTTGGGAATCATTAAAACAACACACGCACACACATACTCTCAATTTCCTGTACAACCCCACCAATTGGGCAGTAATCTCAACTACTATTTAAGAAAGTTGAATGCTTAAAAGTCTTTTAAGATAAAGTAGAGAGAGAGAAAAAAACTATTCCACATGAATGTGAAATATGGATATTTATTAAATTGAGAATTTTTATTTTAATAAATCAAAACATTATTACTTTTATAAAAACTCTCTTTGTAAGGACGCAAATTATAAATTGAAAATTGGAATGAATGCCTACAGAAATAAATGTCTAAGTAAAAAGAACTATTGAAGTAGGATATTCTATAAAGTATACAGATAGTAAGACAATAATTCCCTTATATTGTCAAGATGGCCTTGAATATTTGTTCAAATGAACCAAGGTATGATATATCTGTATCTATATCTATATCCTCTTGAAATAAATCACTGTCATTAACAATATTTATGAGATATCTAATACACATTAAACATTTTTCTTTAATATGAAAGGCAAGTTAAATACTTGTTCATTGAAGACTTAAAAGCAGACATTCCTTGATTTCCTTAGAAAGCTATATTTCAGAAAATTTAGCAGGAAAGTAAATCCTCTTGTCTCATCTGACTCCCATTAAGGCATTGGTATAGAATAGGCAGAATTTCAAAATATTTTGGAAAAAGAAATGTTTATATATTACTATAATGTCCTGGGGGCAAAGTGAAATTTATTTTTATTTTTAAAGGATTTTATAGTTTGGTTATTTTTTTAATTGCATAACCTTGTTGTAAATATTTTTTTCAAAAAACCATCAAACATCAATTCCTTTATCACATAATAAAAGTTTTTAATTTTATGCTGGTATTGTGTTATTTGAGAGGTACCAAGAATTTTTCTTATGCCAACATCTATGGCTCGATGGTTTGCTAGAGTTTGCTGAAATATGCATAATGCACTTACATTTCTGGATTAAAATGTTGGGGCTGAGATGCTTACTTTAAGATGTAAATTTATTATAAGGTATTTGTGTGTATTTGGGTAGGGGTATATGTGTTTAATGTAACTTAAACCACTGTTCACCATCATAGACTGATTTATCAGATATCTAGTTTTTAAATTTCTTAAATTATACTGTCAGTGCCTAACATGATATTTTGAGGATAGAAAAGGCAGAGCAGTTTCTCTGAAGAACTGATAGGAAAATGGATACAACTTTAAGGGGATTCTTGTGAAAGCATATTGGGAGAACTGAAGAGTTCATAACTCTTGAGAAGGCAGGGAAAAGACTTCACAGAGATTGCAGATTCTTGCTAATGGAGAAAGGGGCTGATGGCTGTAGGATGGAGGAGGACATTTCTGGCAGGGGGCATTTGGCATGTACAAAGCCCCAGCAAGCTGTGAGGAGAACTACAGTACTCTAAGAGAGCTGGAATAAAGCTGGATTCATCTTAGCCTGAATTATAGTGTGTTCTGGATCTGCCCTCAGTTACTAAGCCTGTTGGAATATTGAACACTCAGAAAATTCCTCCTCACGTATGCTCTGTGACAGCCGAGTGTGGGAAACATGTAATGGACCACAACACAAGTGACTTCCAACCGGGATCTATGTCTTTGCAAGGCAATTTATTTAGACACAGTCAATATCTTTTATACCTGTTTTCTAATTATAAAACAAAATCGCTGACCAGTTACCATATACTAATTTGTTAAACACACACACACACACACACATACACACACACATTACCTTATTTAATTCTCAGAGGCAAAATACCCTGTCCTATAATAACTACTATTATCTCCATTTTACCAAGAGGAGACTGAGGTTTTGAAAGGTCAGACAGCTAATTAGTAAAAAGCTAAGCTTTGAATCTAGGAAGTTTGACTTATGAGCTCAAGAGTATTTTACCTTTCATATAATTACTGCTTGTTCTAAGAACATCCAATACCAGGAGGTTCATCCGAGGAAAAAAGATGATTTTAATGCACCAAATAATTAGTTTCATATTGGTGCTGTAACAGATTACCTCAAACTTAGTCAAGGTGTAGGTGAGGCTGGTTCCTTTTGGGGGCCCTAAAGGGAGAATCCATTTCCTTGCCTTTTTTTTTTTTTTTTAGCTTCTAGAGGCTGCTTGCAATCCCTGGCTCAGTGATCACGGCTTCCTTCATCACATCTTTTACTACTGATCCTGAGCTGCGTGTCTTCCTCTTATAAAGGACTCTTAAGATTGCATTGGGCCCACTTGGATAACTTAATCACTTTTGCAGTCTCTTTTACCATGTAAGGTAACAAATTCACAGGTTTCAAGGCTTAGGATGTGGACATCTTTAGGGGGCCATTATTTAGCCTACCACACAGATGGATACAATCCAGAAAATAGTTATTTAAATTTTAGGTAAGGAAGAGTGAATAGGTATGAACTCTGCCCTCAAAGAGCTCCAAGTATCATGGGAGTGAGCCACATAAACCAAAAATGACAGTAAAATGTGAGAAGATGCTACAGCATGCACAGTGAGTACTCAGCCTGAAGATGTTACAGAAAAAGCCACACAAACATTTTGTATTTAAAATATCATCAGGACCTCATAAAGACCATTTTTCCCAAGTTAACTTTCCATTAAGAAAATATACTTAATTTTAATTTTGAATTATTTGAATGATTTTTGTGAAATTTCCAAAACATTAAGTATTACTTTAGGGGTTAAAATACTTTCAAGCATTTTTTTTCATTATACTGAACTTACAAATTTTAATTCTAAAAACTTAAAAATTTTAATTCTAAAACACACACACACAAAATGTGTGTACATTAGTACATTTGAGAAGTAAGATTCAAACCAAAAAGTTGATTCTTATGTATGTTATTACCTAACCTGTTCCTTTAAATGAAAAATGACCCACATGACAAATAGATTTTTTTTTCTCTCCAAAATGAAATGTAACCCAGTTATTGACCCAGCTGTGTGGGGGTTTTGGGGTTTTTTTTTGCTACCTCTTTATTACTTTTATGTTAATCATAACAAACCACCATATTGTCAGAATATCTTAAAATAAAAGATTTGTGAAAGCCTGCATTTCAGAAATAATATTAGTCTATAGAAAACTCCTTTGCTCTATAAAAATAGTGACCATCTTTTGACTATGCTCCGGGAATTTCTCCCTCACCAAGACAAAAGCTATCCAAAAACTAGCTAGTTGCTGGGAATCCAGCCGAGTTGATTCTTTCTGCCCTCCTGGAATTCAGCAATAGGCTTTCATTCTTTCTTCAAGCTCCCATTGGCTCTGGGGAGAAAAGACAAATAATTAACCCTGAAGTAAGAAGCATTTCACCGCAGACTCTTCCTGCTGGGTTAACAAACATCTCTTAGAAAGAGAGCTCCTTGGGAGTGTCTCGCTCAGTGTCATTATTGATTAGTGACACCCATTCTCTTAGTAAAGCCTTTGGAAACTTAAGCTTCAAGGGGATTTGATAATTAGGGATGAAGTTTTTAGTTGCTTTTTGTCCAAATTTGTTAACTGAACTGTTAAGTGATGAGATGCTGATTAGAGAGCCTCCCCGGGACGTCTTGGTTTCACTCTCCTGCAGTAACCAGTCTGCCTTATGTGTGGCTCACTGGGCTCTTTCTAATGACTCTTCCCCTATTTCTCTCAAGGCTCTGCAAGCCGCAAGGTGTCATCTCACAGCTTGGCATTGTAACGTATAAGCACCTATTAATTAGAGTGATTTATAGTCAGTTATCCTTAACTAACCTGGTTATCCATTCCCTTAAACATCTTAAATACACCACTGGTTTTTGCTTATTTGTTTTTCTTATTTAATAGCACTCAGACCATATTACATGACATGAAGAATATGATTTAGAATAGCAAAACTCTCCTATCACCCCAACTTTTCCTAGAATATTTGGAAATGAACTCAAATTTTCAAAATGCATGAAAAGCAATATTGAATAGCTTTTCTTTCACTTTACCTGAGCATTTAGGGGGAGACAATAATATGATGAGTACTTTTAAAAATGCCTTTTGATAGGTTGGGAATTTTGCCAACTTAAGGTTATGGAATGAGCTAAGAAGTCAAAATAACAAGTGAGATTCCTGTAAAGGTTAGTTAGCTACTAGTGCTATGGCTATTACCAACCACTGTCAAATGTGTGCCCTTACTTATAAAAACACCTGGCAGGTGTCTGTGATTGTTCTTGTCCAATCTCAGCATCTCAGCACTGGGAAAAACAGAATGAAACAACTATTAATACCAACACCACTGTAATAAAAAGACCAAGAAAACCTGATCTAGAAACAATGATATAAAAAAAAAAATATCTGGGGTGACCAAAGAAGAGGGGCTGAAGATGGAATCTTGGCTGGGAACACCTGCATTTTCTCAGAAACACATGATAATAGCATCATTCTGTTTCTGTTTTGATAGGTCTTTTGAGATAGAATAGTGTCTGGAAAGTATACTGCAAAGTATATTGTTGCATTAAAAAGTCTCATGAAAGTCAATACTGTTTCCCACATGGCAGGCCATGGACCTTATAGATCTTTTGTAACCTCTCAAGTTGCCCAGGAAGACATTCTACACACACTAACTGAATTCATATATACTGAGATATGGATAATAGATGGCAACATAAAAGGTGAAGGAAACCCATATGCCATCTTTCATTATTTGTAGCTTGCACAGAACCATTCTTGCTCCCTAAACATTAAGTCCAGGTGCTTCATGGTTGGTGATAAGTGGAGAAAAGTCACACGAAAGAACAAATGGAAATTATAGTCCTGCCTTACCTGTCCTGGAAAATTCACCTACTGTACAAACTGGCTTTCAAAATATGGCTTCTTCAATCTCTAATGTAGGGGTCCTTTTGCCTTTATCTACTTCCTAGGTAGACCTCCTCAGATAGCCTGGTCTCCCCCAGATCCTATAATGCCTTGCTTAGTCTAAGAACTGCCTTCCCAATTTCAACATCCTATCTTGGGAACTGTACCCTCCCCATAAATGACACTAGGAATAATAACTCCTGTTTCCCCTCTCCCTCCTGTTGGAAGAATACACTAATCCTACCCACAGAAATAACCATATGGCCACACCTTGGGACCGTTCTGGAAGACAGTCTAAAATAAGTCAATATTCATACAGAGTTTCAAACCTACAGTAGCAGAGAGAGTTTTTCTTAGTGACTATAATTATTTTGGAAGCTCTTACCTGGGCAAAGGGAGAATCAAACAAATGTTATGGACAAGGGGATGAAGAAAGGTAGAGAGCATACTCAGGTGTGTCACACTCTGTCCTGAGAAAACAAGAACATCTTTAGAACAGTGCACGTGAAGGGAGGAAGAGGCGCCTCAACAGACAGCCAGTAAGGGGCAGAAGAGATGAGGCAGACATCAGCATCTGCTTCACCAAATGGCCCAGAGATGCTTACCTTGAGCTGGCATGACGGCTTTATAGGACAGAATGTCTGATAGGGTACTGAAAGTATAGCAATGGGACAGTGCAGGTTTCTACAGGATCCTGAATCCTCCTGCTGTAGAAATTTTGAAACAAAGTTCAACCCTGGACCCTAGACAGTCCCCAAACCCCATTCCTCCAGAATGCACACAAACTTGTCCTTAGTTCTAACTGTATTATGAGCCAAAGCAAGCTGGTCCTGACCACAGTTAGCAAGACTCACCAAGCTCACCATATCCAGGGGGATGTGATTTTTTTTTTTTAAAATCTGACTCAGGAAAAGGGAGTACGTGGAGAACAGACTTTGGACCCACATTCTTTTTACATATTAGAATTCTTGTGTAAATTCTACGAAAAGTTGAATTTCTTTGATGATTTGATTTTAATCTTTAATATACAAATTTTTAAATATATGAAGTGTCATTTTCCTCTACTTCAAATTTTTCCCTGACTTTCCACACTGCTCCACCCAGCACCACATTGGTGAACTTTTGATGACATAGATCCTATATTGAAAAGCATAGTGTTTGTTATTCCCGTTAAGCTTCTTAATGTCTTAAGGATCTTGGTGCAAAAGAGAAAAGCCCTGTCATTTGGTATTGTCGTGCTTTTTTATTCCTCTCCTTTTTTGAGTGCTGTGTTTATTTTAAGGACAAGGCCAAAATATTGGGATTTGGTGGCATATCCTGAGAATGGAAAGCATGTGCTGCACATAAAAACCCTAGAAGCAAGGCTTTGAAGTATCCTCCCTCCCAGAGCAAGGGCTGGGGAAGTGAACACAAGGAGGAGGAAGAGCACACGGGAAGAAGAGGGAAAGAAAAACGCAAACTTAACAGGCATATTCTAGGATTAGATAGAGAGAGATTCTTCAATGAGCCACCCTGCGACCATCTCTTTGTCTTATTTGTCTTCTCATTTAAATAAGATAAACTTTCTCAAACATGCTATTACTTCTTGACAGCATAACTTAGTGCAAAGAATTCACGCAATCTTGGATCCCTACTCACTTCCTCTGTTTTAGATCATTGATTAATCATCCGGTGAGTGCTTGCCCCTCTGAGAAACTTTTCCTGGTGCCAGGGTTGCCCTTTCTTTTTTTATTTTCTCGTCATACTTTAAAATATTTGTGCTTCTAGTGAGGTTAGTGAAACCTGAGCTTCAGGGTCTCTCCCTTGCACAGGCCCCTTCGTGTCCAAGGAGTTGCCAGTTGTCGTAGAGTGTTCTGGCTGGGAAGGGGAGCCAGCTGGCAACTAGGAAGCAATTCTGTATAACCACGTCTAGTAAATTACCAACGCTGTGACCCTCCAAGTGTCCAGTAACTTGTATTTTTCTTTTTCCTCCAGAATAAATAATTAGTTTTATACCTGGCTGTGCATTTATAATTTTGTTTTTATTTTCTAAGAGGATCCCCAAATGGGATAAGCTTCATGCCCCACAAAACCTGGGGCTGCACCTGGTGACCGAATTAGTGAGAAACTTGACTCAAGCTTGTTTCAAAGGGTACCCAGATTGCATCTGGGGTCAGTGACAGACACTAGCTCTTGGGGTGAGAGCTTGAAAACAGTTTCATATGTTTTTGCCGTGGCTTTCTTATGCAAGTAGTAGAAAATAACTGTCTACAGCCTTTGCTTTGCATCTTTCCAGATCCAAAAGCCAAGAAATTTTGGCAGGGACAATCCCAGGATAGGCCTCTGATAGGCTCACCTAGATGTGTCCAGGGATTGAGTTTCTGTGACAGGTAGCCCCTACAGAGTCACGTGGAAAGGATAACGGGGGACAAAGGATGCACTGGAACAGCATGATGTTATCTACAGGAAAAAGTAAGGCATGCTGGAAGATATCTACCAAATTACTTCTACTTTGAATTGAATTTGTTTCTTTACATGTGTGTTTCTTCCATGAAATTATGGATTTTGTGAGGGGAATAACCTTTTTTAAAATTTCTCTCATTATCCTCGGTGACGTGTCTACTGTCTTACCCAATTGTCTAAGTAAACTAGTAAGTGAGCAAATGAATAGGAAAAAAAATTAAGGTAGCTTTTTCCTATAATAGTATATAGTCACTATATTGCTAACTAGTCATAATTCCATACTAGAAATCAGATACTAAACAATAATCCTTTAATATAATTTCTTTAATGCTTAGAAAGGAATGTTTTAAAAATGGTCTTTCTAATGTATTTGAGATATTTTATTTTAATATATGATGAATATGTGAATTATTATGGCTTAATTTTATAAAATTCCTCACTGGGTTCTAAGAAATATTATGATTCCAAATAAAATAATTAATCCCTTAGTAGCCGTCATGACATTCATGCATAACCAAGAATGTACACAGAATATTATTTTACTGGATGGCTGTGAATGACTGCCCAGTGTTTTTCAGCTGTGGTTTGCATTGAATCCTCTCAAGGGATGCATTATGCTTAGATCCTGTATGACCTAAGAAGGGGAATAACATGGCCATCACACTAAATTTTTTTTATTTTTCCTTTTTCTTTTTTTGAAATTGACCAAAGAAAGTTTTTATCAGCTAATCAGTTACTAAAGAAACATTGTCTTAATCACCCTTCTCAGAACTGTGGTGTTATCAATTTTGCATTCATAGTACAGTTAAAGATCTCTGAGTGCAGTGTCATTTTAGTTTGAAATTAAATGTGTTTAAGGATCCCCAACCTCACTTTGATGAACTCCTGACATTCTTTTATTACCCAAGTCAAGTTTAGCCATGGATTTGACTTTGTGGTTTTTTTCTTGGCCACTCAAAATACTTGATTCAGATTTAGCACTTTGAAGAGTTAACTAAGATTATAGACAGCCATTATTTTGTTGCTGCTGTTGTTATCCATAGGAGAATCTTTTTTTTTTAACTTAAAAAGAATAAAAGTTACCTGAAATCATTTCCCTCTATCTCAACAACTAGATTAGGAACTGAGGTACAGTGAAACAATGATTACAAATATATTATTAACAACTAACATTTACTGAGCACTAACTATGTGCCAGGTGATGTCACAAGTACATCTTAGATCAGTTTCCCTGGGAAACAGAGAGAGAGAGATTTGTGGAGTTTGGGGGACCTGTTCTCAGAGAGAGGAAAGAAGGGCTGGGCAAAGGGAGAACATCAGCTGTTATGCAGTTGCATCAGAGCCCTTAGCTAAGCCCACAAGAAACTCTGGAGCTGGAATGGCCTTTCTGGGGCCTGGGCCTTTGTATCCCCACATCTACCAGGCTGTCCAAGGTACAGCTGTGAGCCACCAGCACTTAGCACTCCCTGTACTGGAGCAACGAGGGAACACTTCAGTATTCATTATTAATGTCTTATTTCATTTGGTCAGTTTAAAATTGCATAAAAACAGGGGGCAGGAGGAGGCAGGCTTGATTTGTAGTCTGTCAATGTCCATGGTGTAAATACTCCCACCATGGCCAATTTCAGGTTACCAACTTGATGTTAGCGAACACAGAGTTGACAAGAGATGTGCACATACAGCTCGCAGAAGCATGAGCAGGCTCCAGCACATCACCACTTTAATCTTCACTGAGCCCTTAGTTAAAATAATATTAATTCCTTTCATGAAATGGGACATCATACAAGAAATTTACTGCTCAGTTCTTCTATATATACAACCTGAAGTCACCAGGTAGTTATGAACTTCCCTGAAAAAATATTTACTATAGAATTTTTCATAGTGGCATTTAGACCTGCCTGTGCATATTCAGTTTTCTTTTACTATATGTTTGAGTAGAGCCATTTTTTTTTAATTTTCTAAGTAACATCTAAATACTGGTTTGAGCAGTTAATGTACTGATTTTTTTAGGTTAATTAGAAAGTTTAAATTAGATTGAATGCTAAGGAAACTGATGTAAAATTAGTCCAGGCCTTTTTGTTTTCCCAGTGTGATATTTAGAGGTTTATGATGTTTAAGACTAAAAGCAAATCCACAAATGGAGATGGTCATATTAAAAACTTTTATGAGAAGCTACTGGAAGACAATCTGGAGCCATAAGATTTCCAAGGCCTGACCCAGAAAACAAGATCATTATCAGCTGTGCTGTGGATTTAGCCATAATAGGTTTCATGGGTCCCAGAAACATGTTTATTCTTTCGTGAAAGGTTATTTTTTTAAAAACTAAAGTTATTTTGTGAATGTTATGGGGCAAGTATGATGTGTGGTATAATGAGAGAGACTGAGTTTTATGGAAAGAGAGATTCAGGTTGGAATTCTAACTGCATGTCCTTGGACAAATGCTCAAACTCTCTGATCTCCTATTTCTTCAGTAGAAAGTAATGGCTCTTTTGCAGATTGTTGACAAGTTTAAATGAGGTATCAGATTGCTTGCCATGCAAGTACATAATATAGTATAGCAGTTAGTGTAATTAATTCCAAGCTGAGCATTTGGAATTGAATATGGAGTTTTCAGTAGACCAGAGTAATTACTTTGTGTTTCTTGAAACGACCCTTAAAAATTGGAATGAATTATTTTCATTTGCAGTAGACGATATTAGTAAACTCTGGAAGTATGGATGGGCTTGCCCCCTATACAAAAGACTCTGAAAGAATGAATTCTAATAGGTGTTTAACATGAAACTTGTTAAAATTCTATAGCAGTGGTTCACAAATGGAACACCAAACAATAAATGGAAGCCATTACAAGTAAGAATGTTCCAGAGAAAAATTAGCTGGTTGGGACAAAATATATGAATTATTATGCTTATGGACAATGTTTAGAAAATCCACTTTTTTTCAATGCAAGCTCTCAAATTATAATAAAATGATAAACTTACTTTACTGAAACTAACTTCCTGCCTATTTAAAATAATGCACATACAATATTGTGTTCCTTGTGAAACCCCAAGCTGTAGATATACTCCATTCACTGGGAGATCTTATTAAGCAAACAATTCAGAGAGCGGCTTTGCTTTTTGTACCAGGCCTGATATTGACAGATGCTAACCTTACCAGCAAGACTCCTCTTTTGTATACTTCTGATGGGGAAGGAGGTTTTCTTTCCCTTTCGCAGCTCAGGAGAGGATTGCCAGAGACACTGAAGTCAAATTTCTCTTGTAAAACACAGCTTTAGGATACTTGTAAGTGGTACAGAAAAAGTGAGACTTTACTGTCTTTTTCTTTTCTTTCCTCCAATTTTACTTTGTTGTGGTCAGTATCTTAAGTCATACTTTATATCCTCACAAAAGGCCACTGGACATTTTTATTAGGTCTGGAGAAAAATGTTAATTGTCTTTTATTGGAAGGTTTCCATGCAAACTGTGACTAATACTGCTTCCATTGTTATGGAGGAAAGAAGAAAAGACAATTTTTCACTCACAATGAGAAATGCTGGCAGCTATTAGATAAATAAAGGATACACTCTTTGCCTTTTGATGAATTTCCAAGGTTTTTGATACAAAATAGAAAATTTTAAAAACTTATATCCAGTAATATGTAAAATTGTATTTTATCTGCCAAAATAAAATAAAATAAATACTGTCTTGTTATTTCTATAAGAACTAATAAGATCAAATTGCCGGAATTTGTGACTGTCTTTGGGGAAAGTTCAAATAGAAAAATTATTCCGGTAGAATTTAAAGAATTAAGCATTCAAGAATCATTTGTGGTATAAATCCTAATTTAGGTATTAATCAACAGTATAAATGTTAAAGGGAGTGTTAGCAAATATCTATACTTTTCATATGAGATCATTTCTTTTAATGATTGGTAGTGTGTGGACTTGGCATATATCTATATGTTTTTATATAGATGGGCATATTTTAGAGCTGAAAAGCATTAGGACAATAAAAACTTTTATTTTTAATTTTTTTGTGTAATGAAGGGACACTCCTAAACCAAATATCTTGTGATTCCTTTTCCATGAACCATATATGAATGATAACCTAAGTGACAGACTGATAGCAAAAGTTTTGGCCAATTCCCAATTCCTCTAGGGTTGACAGGAGAAGTAGCATACATAAGAGAGGTTATGAAACCTGAGCCTGTTCTTCTCCACCTGACTGGGAATGTATACAACTTTAACAACTTACTCAACCAAGTTTATGAATGGAAAAGTCAAGTAAATAGAGGAGAGACCAATGACTAACAATGAACCTGTAATGTTTGCCCTGGATACATGCAATCATAGTATTAAATCCTACTGATTCCTTCTCAGAATGAAACAATGACATTTTTGTTGTTTTTTCTTAAGAACTTGTAAGCTATGTCTTGTTTGGTGTATGACTATTTTGGAAAGGGATTAAAAATGCTTTTTACATTTGTGCTGGGAATGAGTACAGCCCAGATTTTTTTCTTTAGCTGCTGATCAGAGGCATTATTTTCAATGATAACATTAACACTAGTGCTATCATTCTGTACCTATAAATAATTATTGATATAAATAATTTTCAGATAAGTCAGATGAATAATTAATTGTCAGTTATTAATAAACTTCTAGAAACCATGGGCAGTTATTGATACACAAAACCAATTGTGGCATCATTCTATGAAAGCTTCATGGTTAATGGCTTTTGGAATCTGAGTCAAAGAGACCAGAGTTGAAATCTTGGCTCCTGCCCTTATCCTCTCTAAGCCTAAGATTCCTATTCATCTGTAAAATGGGCACATGTTAACTCATGGAATTATTGTACAGATTAAATGAAGTCATGGATGTAAAGTATTTAGCATAGTGATTGACATTGAATAGGAGCACAATATATAACATATTTATTAATATAATGGCAAATAAAAGGTGTTATCCTATGAAATTAGTCAAACCTAAATATGATCTTTTCAACTCTCAAGATAAGGTTTGAAATAACCCAAAGCTTTGGCTGGGTTGAAGTTTGTTCTTCTGGATCAATTTGCATGTTCTCTCTCTCTTTCTCTTTGTCTCTACAAGGGAGGAAGAATTTCCTCAGCTCTCATAGGGTCCTTGGCTGGGTCTGAAAATAAAGCTGACAAAGACAGATTAAGAGGAGAAAAACATACACTTAATGATAAGTTTCACATGATGTGAAAGCCTTCATAAAAGAAGACTCAAAGAAACAGGTAAACTTATGTATGTTTATGCTTAGGGTGATGAAGAGTGGAGAATCATGAAGAAATATGACTAGAGGACAAAGGGAATGATCTAATGGAAATAAACTGGAGGAACCTAGCAAAGCCTATTTGTTCAGATTCTTCTTGACATCTCTGTGTCTTTGAGGATAAGGATGTTCCTTTCCTCTTGGTATAGGGTGGGCCCCTGATGGAATGAAGGTTTTATAACCTACTTCAGAGGAAGGTCAGAGAATTCTTTTATGACCTACTTCAGGAGAAGGGCAACAGAAGCCCTTTTTTCTTCTGCTTTTCCCTCAAATGTCCAGGTGCCATATTTTGAACCCCACCAAAATATGAACTTTAACATGTCCTGAACCCTGTCATCTCTCTCTGTGTCTCTGTGTGTCTGAATCCTCCCCCCTTCTTTTTCTCCATATGTACATGACAGGGTGAAGTGGGGTTGGGGGGGTCATGACTGATTTTAGACCTAGAAAATATATTATTGATAAATTTATGAATTAGTTCTTGGCTTTAGGACACTTGTTTAACCTTCTGTATCAGAATAGAAGTAAAAGATACATATTTTCCTTTTGTACAAAGAACTGAATACATCAAATAATTCCAGTGCAGGATTCTTTTCCCTTGATTTCGAGAGAGTTGTTATCCTTAGGCAGTTTTACAACTTTGTCTGAATAGAAACAAATTTCTGCTAATTCAGGGAAGTTGAAAGAACTGAAGCACCCTATGGTTGGTGACAGGGTGTGGTATTTTAATCCCTCCCTGGCCTCAGCTGCATCCCATTATGTGAGCTAAATGCAAGCTTCTAGATTGGATCCAAAGTTTTTATTTTTCATATCCAGATGTTTTATCACCGTTTTCTCCTTTGTCATTTACAATGAAATGCTAGTTTACTCACACTTTCAAAAGCCATTAGCCTTTTTAACTTCATTATCTTTCTTGGGGGAGTTTTTCAAGTAGTTTTGGCATGTATCAGCAATATGGCACTTCATCCTTAGGATTTCCTACAAATAACTAGAAAAGCATGGAAATCGCCAACCCATATTAGCTTAATGTCTTGTCAAATCTCTTGGTTTATTTCCAGCCAATACCAAATTCAGCTGGATGTCACGTAGTTACAAAACAACTTGGTATTATCACAAACAAGAGAACACAGATGCTCATGTGCCCATTTTTTCTAAAGTTCTTTCATCTGATTTTGTTGATGTTGTTTAAATAAAAGCAGCTCTAATGCTTTTGGCTTGAAAAGTCTTATATTGTGCTCAGCTAAATATAATTGTCATGGAAAGCGATAAAATTGTGGAAGGGAGGGTTATCTGGAGAAGATAACTATTTTCCATCCAATTTGATGCAGTAATCTTTGCTGCAGAGTTTTCCATACGTTCTCTGACTTTAAAAAAAAGTCTAAACCTTCCCTCTTATATAAACAAGAAATACCCAGTCCATACACATCTGTATTAGTCCACTTGCACTGCTACAAAGGAAATACTGAGGCTGGATAATTTATACAGAAAAGTGGTTTATTTGGCTCATAGTTCTGCAGGCTGTACAAGAAGCATGGGACCAACATCTGCTTCTGGTGAGAGTTCTGGGAGCTTCTAGTCAAGTTGAAAGGCTAAGGGGGAGGAGATGTGACACATGGCAAGAGTAGGAGCAAGAGAGGGAGGAGGTGGTGCCAGGGTGTTTGAAATAATCAGCTCTCCTGTGAACTCAAAAAGTGAGAAATCACTCATTATCATGGGGAGGGCACCAAGCCATTCATGAGGGATCCGCCCTTATGACCCAAGCACCTCCCACCAGGACCCACATTCAACACTGGGGATCAAATTTCAACATGAGATTTGGAGAACCAAACATCCAAACCATATCAATATCTCATATAAAAAATGGAAAGTGTGTCTTGGTGCTTCAGTCTCTTGAAGAGGTTATGAAATTTTATCTTCTAGTGAGTGATCTGAGGTCACAGCATGTTAACTGAAAATAAACATCTTAATGCCAATTTACAGAGACAGAACAATTCTATTTGCTTTGCTAGATGTACTTATCATTTTTACAAGACTATAAGGAAAACTCTGTCCCCCAGAGCCCTCATTTCACACTGTAGAATTACATGATTTAAAAAATGCTAATGTTGTTTAAATAACTTGTATTTAAGTACCTTGGAATTGAAACAAACTAACCCAATTTACAGTCACAGAACATTTCTGCCCCATCTTCTAACTTCTTGCTTTTTGTCAAAGAAAGAAGGTAATATGTCTCTCAAATATTCCCTCGCCAGAGTTGATTCCCATAGATAAATTTGTAGCTTTCTTTAATGAGATGAGATGCACACTAGCAGCCCCATTTAACTGCTCCTAGGGTGGTCACAATCCAATTGAAGTGCAAATAACAGGGGATGGGAAAGGTGGATCTAAAGAGGTTTTTGATTGAAGACTTGAGTTAGAATGCCAAAGTTTGGAAGTCATCATTCCAAAGAGAAGGGATTTGGTAAATGTTAATACTGCCCTTTTCTTACTTGGCTCAGAGTTCTGCATAATAGCTAGGATGTTCCTGGTGCTATAGCATGTGCTAACAATGGCAATAGCCTCTGATTGGCCTTTCTATCCATTCCATGTGACATTGTGATACTAGATCATGCTCTCAAGAGTACAGCTCTATCATGGCTCCCTCTCAGCAAGAATCTATTAATATAATGGCTATCCATGATATTATGAGATGAATCTTTAATGGCTACCTGCAATATTATGAGGTGTGTGTGTGTGTATGCGTGTACATGTGTTTACCCATGAGTCCTGGATCATAATTCCCATAGCTCTTGTTAATTCTCCTGAAGTCAGGCCGTAGAAACTAAAAATATATGCTAATCCTGCCCTGCCTTTCTGTCATGGATCTGGCTATAAAGAAATTCTCTGACCTACCTTGTCTGATTGTAGGTCATAAGAAACCGATTTCAGAAGGGGTCCTGCCCCAAACCCTGGAAGAAGGAATGCTGCAGAGAGAGGCCAAGAAGAATCTGAACAGATGGGCCTTGCTGGATTTCCCCACTCAGCCTGTTAGTATTAGCTTAAACCCTTTTGTCCAATCACATTTCTACATGGTTGTCCAGGTTTCAATCATGCCTATCCAAAGAAGTCTCCATAAAAGGCCCAAAAGGTCAGGGTACAGAGAACTTCTGTACAGCTGAACTCATGGAGACTTGCAGGATGGTGAACAAGAACTCATCCATGTGCGGGGAGGGTGGTACACCCCAACCCAACAGGAAGGAAAGCTTCTGTGCTCAGGACTCTTCCAGACCTTGCCCTGTGTATCTCTTCGTCTGTCTGTCTGTTTCCTTTAAAATATCTTTTATAATAAACTGGTAAATGTGTTTCCCTGAGTTCTGTGAGCCACTCTAGTAAATTAATCGAATCTAAAGAGGAGGTTATGGGAACCCCAACTTGAAGCCAGTTGGTCAGAAGTTCTGGAGGCCCCAACTTGCAACTGGTGTCTGAAGCAGGGGGGAGTCTTGTGGGACTGAGCCCTTCACCTGTCTGATCTGATGCTATCTCCAGGTAGATAGCATCAGAATTGAGTTGGAGGATACTTAGCTGGTGCCTGCTATGGAATTGATTGCTTGCTTGGTGTGTGGGGAAAAAAACCATACATTTGGTCACAAAAGTCTTCTGTGTTGATTGTTGTGGTTTGAGAGCAGAGAAAAGACAGTTTGTGGTTTTCTCCCCTTAGACAACCCCATGATTATAAATTAAGTTCCTTGTTCCCTTATCAGTGCCCTTTACAATATAGCAACCACCCATCTGTCCATCCTTTCTTCACTTTGCTATTGATCTTACTTTATGTGCCAAGCACATTGGCTACTTATAGTGTAACACAGCCCCCAATTCCCCATCTCCAAGCATCTCTCCTAAGTCCTCCCTTCACTGTAAGGGTTTTCTTATTCCTTCAGATCATTATGACTTTCCCTCATTTAGCTTTGTATTTTTCTTGTGACAATAGGGATCTTAAACCAGAATTCCTATATTTTCTAGTCATATTCCTTCTCCTTTTAAATTGTTAACTCTTAAGAACAGAAAAATAAATGCAGCATGTTCCCACTTATAAGTGGGAGGTAAACTATGGCAACACAAGGACACACTGAGTGGTATAATGGACACTGGAGACTCAAAAGGAGGGAGGCTGGGAGGGAAGGGAGGTGTGAAAAATTACCTCTGGAGTACAATGCACACTATTCAGGTGATGGGTACACTAAAAGCCCAGAATTCACCACTGTATAATATATACATGTAATGGAATTCAATTTGCACCCCCTAAATCTATTAGAATTTGAAAAAGGGCGAAAAACAGGTAACTTAAAAAGACAGAGATTATGTCTTATGCATATATTTGTCACTGTGCTGGCTAGTGCATGGTTGCAAATAATTGTTCAATAGTTCTCTTATGATTACATTGCAAGGGGGAGCCCACCATGGCTGCCTAATATGTACTGTATATAAGGGAAGGTTGGCTTCAAAACACAGAAGGGATTTGATGTGTTAAAATAGGCTGGATTATTGATGCCACATAATATGGGAGCAGAAAAGTTTCTTTTCATTGTTTGTCCAAAAAGGGCTAAGACATGACCCTTTACTGGATCACCTTCACCTTATCAGTGATATACTCTATTGCTTCCATTGAGAAAGATTTTAACTTTCTGGTTAAAGCAGAGCATGGGTATTTTCAGACTTAAATTACATCATGTAATAGGACACAAGAGATTCTTGATATCCATTTGAGTAAGGTTTTAATGGGTAAAGTAAACCTTTTCTGGCAATGGGGAATACCTTAATAAACTCACACACTCAGTTTGACATACAAATCCCTATGATGGGAAACTTGAGTAAGGTCTTTGAAAGGTTTCAGGTTCATTTTTTAAAATTATCAATGGTTTTCACTTAGGATAGAATGTCACTAAAAGAAATCTTCGCTGACTCTAAATACAAGCCTAGATAATGTTAGAAGTTATTGGGTTCTTTCATTTCAGATCATTCAAAATTAAGTCTTGCTCAAAAGTTTTGCTCAATGAGAAAGCTCTTCCACTTAGATATAACCCCTTCTATATGACATATCCACATACACTTTACCATATAATCATGGTGACCAGAATCACTGACAAGCAACTAATTTTAGCCTTACTCCTTTTGCACAAGGTATCTTTAAATCACATTGGTTTTGAATGATGCAACCCACATTCCTTAATTGGAGCAGTGAAAACTGGATTTGACAACCACCTAGTTCAGCAACCACTCAGAATTAAAGTTCCAGCAAGAAGTGTATTTTAAGGATGCATTCTATAGTTATCTGTTGAGTGAGTTCAAAGCTATTTATAATACTAATACTGTAATCAGTCTGACAAAATTAAGAGTGGCAGCTCCATGGAAGGTGACCATCATATATTTTCCTTTCTTCAAACCACCTCTCATATCCAGTGGCTATGTGTAGATTTCTGTTTAGCAGACAGATGAGATGTCCAAACTTTAATGATTTAAATTCATTTTGTAGAGGTATTATGCTTCATTTGGAAGTTAGTGCTCTGGTGGGCACTGGGAAGTGGGAAATGCCTCACTAAATCTCAGAGGTTAATGTTAACTAAAATGATCTTGTGAAGATGATCCTGGTTTGGGAGAGGCTGCTGGTTTCCTATCCTGATACCTGCTTTCTCTGAATTATAACTCTCTTGGCCCTTATGACTAAATTCATTTTTTTTAACTTTCATTTTATTTTTAATCAACAAACAATAGTTTTGTATAATTATGAGATACAATGTGATATTTGATTACATGTATATTAATACATTGTGGAATGGCCAAATCAGGCTAATTAACAGATGCATCACCTCAAATATTTAGCATTTCTTTGTGGTAAGAACATTTAAAATCTTCTTTTAGCTATTTTGAAATATACAGTACATTTTTATTAACTAGAGTCACCATGCTGTGCAGTAGAACACCAGAATTTACTCTTCAGTCTAACTAAACCTTTGTACCCTTTGAGCATTCATAGCTTTATCTAGTCTACTTTTTAATCCCTGGATCAAAGTGGACATCCAGAGCTGTGTACTTGGATTCTCTAGTTTTGGGGCCCATTTACTTCTTCCCACCCAGATCCTGAAGAATTGCTTCCTTTGAGCACTCTCCCTTCAGGGTATATTGAGGGCTCCTGACAGAGCAATTAATGCCACTAAAGGTGTCATCGTGAACTTCATACCCATGTATCAAGGGCCCTTTGAGCATCATGAGCAGATGAAGATTTTCAGGTTCTGCAATCTCAACTTGACTACCATTTTTTCTTAATTTATGTTTTCCACCACCAAACCTGCTTGTCTTCCTATGTTCCCTTTCCCAACAGACTCTGGTGTGACTGAGCATCCCACCACATCCAGTCAACCACCAATCTTTACCAAAATTCACCGCCTTCTGCAAGACTCGCTGCCCCGGGGCTTTGTGTTACTGATTGTTTTCTTTTTGCCTCAGGCTCTAATGTGGCTCACCAAGGCACTGTCACAGGTCCTGTCTTAATCTGAAATTTTGATATTTTGTTCGTCATGGATTTTTAAAAATCACATTAGTTTAAAAATATTTTCACATTCATATTAATGTTAATATTTTAATATAAATTTATAATTAACGTTAAATATTTCACTACATGTTATTTATCTTGGTAACTGAGTTTTTTGGTTAAATTTTATACGTGAGGCAAATACCTCACTTTACTCCCGTTTTGACAATGTTCTTCATATCCCCATTTCTTGGATTTATTAGTTTTCCTTTCTACCTGAGGATATATATATATATATATACATATATATGTATATATATATATACACACACACACACACGTGTGCACACACACACACATATATATATCTCAGAATCAATCTTGTTTTTTTTAATGAGAAACTTTTTTTTTTTTTTAATGTTGTTGATTGCCTGCCCTAAATCCATTATCCCTTTCTTTCTTTCCTTCTTTCTAATAGAGCCCTGATTTTGTTCAGGAATCCACCCTTCCTTGTAAAGCCTGTAAGATTCAAGAGAAGTTGACCCCTTCTTTACGGCCAGGGAATTGACCCAGTTAGTCCTAATGAAAGTATTTCTAATCTTCTTAGCAATGTTTGGTATAGATATGGCCATGCAATTTAGGTCAGTTTCAGATGTTTTCCAGGGACATGAGAAAATTTCCCCTTGTTTTCCTAGATAGCCTTTCTTTTATAGCAGTGGTTCTCAACTACAAGGTATTTTGCTTCCCAGGAGACTTTTGGCAATGTCTGGAGACATTGATTGTCACAATTTGGGGAATGCTACCGGCATCTAGTGAATAGAGCCCAAGGATGATGATAAGCATCTTACAATGCAAAGAACAGCCCCTCAACAAAAAATAATTATTCAGCCCAAATTTCAAGAGAGTAGAGGTTGAGAAACCCTGATATAACATAAACAAGAAACCATGTAGCTCTCTGATGGCTCCTTCTACTATACAACCACAGGAAAACTAGCTTTAGGATAAAGCCCAACACCGTAGATTATAGAAAAAAGAGAGGGAAAGATTGTGGGTTCTTGCTAACATCTCCCAAGTACATGATTGGATCAACTAATTTTGAAGCTGGCCTTGGCTTTGACTTTCAATTATCTGAGCCAATGCATTTCCTAATTGCTATGCCAGTTTGAACTGGATTATTTTTAATATTCATTAAAAACATCCTAACCTATAGAAACTGTTATATATTTCTTTATTAATAACAGGATCCAGTTGCTGATTCCTTTTTACTTTTGTTTTCAACAACTTCAAAGCTAGTTTGTGGTCCAATCTTAATAATTATAGATTTTTTCTACCTGCATATGCATTTAAAATTTTTACGTAGTAGTTTATTTTAATTCTATTTATGTATATTTTGCCCTGAATTTGTTTAGTACATATTTTTGATAGTCTCTTTAATCAATTTCACTGAATAATATAGGTAAGATAAAGTACTTGACACATAGCAGGGGACTAAAGATACACTCATACACTGCTGGTGGGACTGCAAACTAGTACAATCTCTATGGAAAGGTGTATGGAGATACCACAAAGAGCTAAAAGTAGAACTACCATTTGATCCAGCAATCCCACTACTGGGTATCTACCCAAAGGAAAAAAAGACATTCTATAAAAAAGACATCTGTACTCAAATGTTCATAGCAGCACAATTCACAATTGCAAAGATGTGGAAACAACCCAAGTGTCCATCAATACATGAGTGGATTAACAAGATGCGGTATATGTATACCATGGAGTATTACTCAGCCATAAAAAAATGATGTACCACCTTATCCTGGATGGAGCTGGAGGCTATTCTTCTAAATGAAGTATCACAAGAATGGAAAAACAAACACCACATGTACTCACCATTAAATTGATGCTAATTGATCAACACTAGTGTGCACATATGGGAAGTAACATTCACAGGATGTTGGGCAGGTGGGAGGGGGGAGGAGGGGAAGGGTAAACTCACTCCTAACATATGTGGTGTGCACTGTCTGGGGGATGGGCACTCTTGTTGGGCGGTGCAAAGGCAATTTATATAACCAAAGCATTTGTACCCTGTAATACTCTGAAATAAAAAAAATTGAATTAATAAAAGGAATAAATGTGTACTAAATGGTGTTTCTTTCAGTATTAACATGACTTATATTTAGTTGGTTTTTTTAGTCTTTGAAAACTATACAATAGCACCTAAAATAACTTGGAGTCAATATGGAGTCAAAATGCTATTTGTAAGCCATTGTTTTAAGAGAGAGAAACCCACAAATTTAGTGTTTTTTTATTTTTCACCACTTGCATGTCTAGCTATTCTCTCTCTGGGCAAAAATAAAAGCAGTGGAATAATGTAAGTTTTTTTGTTACGCATTTCATAAAGCAGACCTTTAAAAATTTGTTGAATAGGTCAATCAAAACCTCAGGATATTGGATTTTTAACTTTCATTTATTAATTTACTATTGTGTGATTTTTATCCAAATTCACAGAAACAGTTTTGTTTCTCTCATGATATTTTAAAAATAATAATGGTTTTAGAGGCCTACAAAAGATTAAAATGAGAATTAATTGGCACAGAAAACTACATAACATTTAATGAAGCTGAAAAGCTTAATAATACTGTATAAGAGATAAATGTAATTGGGTAAAGTTATTGAGAAATGTAACCATAAATTACTGAAGTCTCATTTTAAAAAACTAATGTTCCACTTTGATTTATATATAATAGTTAAATATTTTATGCTGGCCATATATTTTTGTTGGCAAGAGAAACCGTCACATTTTCTATTTGTTCGTTATGTCAATTCACATGTTTTGGTATTTTAGGCATAATCTGAAGGCTACTGTTGTGTATAATTAGGCACACGATGGGGGGGGTAGTTAATTTAACCTCTTTTTTCACAGTCTCCTTTTTCTTGCTATTTCTGAGGTCCACATAAGCACCTAGCTTTTTAGACAAGACAGTTTCAGCTATCAAAACAATTAGTGCCCAGTTGCAGAATGAGGGAAAGAGAAGTTTACAAAACACTAAAGATTTTGATATTCATATGTCACCTGTGGACTACAGGAATAAAAGGGAGTCTTTTGTTGGCATGTTGCCCTGTGTAGAAGAAAACAGAGCTTGGGAGGGAGGGAATTCCAGGGACTGAGGACCCTGACCTAGGGACTTTTTCCCCAGTTCCTAGGAGATCAATCCTAAAATCTGCCAATCGCCATGACACAGTAGTGGGGGAGGAAGTTATGGGGTTAGAGTGTCAAAAGGCTTCTTCTCAGGGTGAGTACTAGAGCCTTGAAGTTGAAAGTAACAGTTTTAAATGCTTTCGAAGTTGTTGCAAGTGTCAGGAGCTGATGATTTGTGAGCTTTGCCCTTGCTTGTGCCTCACCCCTCTAACCTTTGGCCAGGGCTAGCCTGCATAAGTGGTGTAATCAGCTGCCAGTGGAGTGTGATTTGAAGGGCAGCAAGAGGCCCACTTGGCCTTAGTTATTTTCCTCTGGGTCTGTCATAACCTCCCTATTACCTAGACAACATCTGGCTCAATAAATCTTGGATGGATGGATGGATGGATGGATGGATGGATGAATTTATTCAACACACATATATTTAGAAGTTATTATGTGCTGGGTACTATGCAAAATGCAGAGGACCCCAAAATAAATAAAATCATTATATTTCTACTTTTCATGAGGCCCACAATCTGGTCGCACAGATTGTGTACAGTTACAGAAAAGAAGGTACAATAAATACAACAGTCATAAGTGTGGGTTCTAAAAGTTTAGAAGGAAATAAACAGAGCACTGAGGGTAATAGAGTTTAGAAGTCTTCTAAAGAAGGTGTTTCTGTTATGAAAAATGTAGTTAAATTCAAAAATATCTATAGGAAGAAATATTATAATCTCATTGGCCCTGGTTACGTGTTTATAGAGTTTGCCCATGAAGGGGTAAAAGCAGAACACTGAAAGAATCAAGAATTTTTGATGGAGGGAAAACATTTCTAGGAGGGAAAAACTGAATGCCTAGACTGCCGTCCAAGCAGAACAGGAGGACAGACTGGAACAGGAGGACCTGACTAGACGGAGTCACTGAGCCCGGGGCCAGGGGCTGAGGGACCTGGAGGGAGCTGTCCAGGACCAGCTGACTGGAGCACCATTGGTGAACTGATGGGATGCTGTGCTCTGGGAATCCGCGCTCAACAGACAAGCTGCAGTAACAAAGTCTGATTGTGCAAAATAGTAGGAACGCTATTCAAAAGTGCTTTTCTTTTTTTGATGGAAAGGTGAGAACATTGTGCAGAGATGATAGAACTGGCCCCAAAGACAATTCAGTAGAATGAAATATTCTAAAATGAAAGCCTGGGGCTATTTTAAACTATTCCTGTGATTCAGATTAGAATATTTCATTCCACTTCTGAAACCATTTGATTTTCCATTTATCAGCTGCCTTTGGATTAATCATAGAGAAGAGTTGCATGAATAATAATAAAAATGAGCTTTATCTATGATCATACTTAATCTTTCCAAATTTGAGGAGCAACTACTGATAGTAGAATAATTGCTGAATGAATAAATGATAGAGTCTGATTTATTATTCTGCTGTCTGTGACACATTTATATGATGTTCTCACATCTTCCCTTCATTCACCTGACACTGTGCTTGTAGGAAAATAAAAAAATAAATCTTACCTGGAATTACTGGTTTTTATATAAAGTGCTATAGTTTTATTTTTGTGTGTGATTAGCCCAGCCTCTAAAGCTCCATTGTAGATTCTTGAAGCCCATAAGCAGAGACTGACCTATAAAAGATGAAAGTTCAGCTTTGGGGGTAAGCCTTAAACTAAATTTGCACTGCTTCCTGATGTCTACTTTAAAATTCCAAAGATAAGAGTCCCTTTGTTTGCAATCTATTTTCACTATTTATTGCTGAAGTTATACTTCCCAAGAAGTTGGATGGGTTGACTTTGAACAGTAGCAGTTCATAAAGACAGCAGAGCTCTCACCTTCCAACCCTATCTCCTACTTTGTTTTTCTATTTTCAGCATGAAGACTCTTTTTAACATCAGATGGAGGAACACATTTTTCTTTCTAAAAGACATCATGGGAAATGAAGAGAAGTAAAACCTCAAAAGCAATCTTCTCAGACTTGTAAAATTTCTCCCTACACATCATGATTTCTGCTTTCTAACAATAACCAAAGAGCCTTCTTGAACATCAAATAGCTCTTGCATAATGACATATTTTCAATATTCAATGTATGTAAACTAGAAATGGGTAAAATAGCAAACATTTAGAAGTTAGTGAATTAAATGGAAAAAAACACCTCTGAAAGCACATTTTGTATTGTTATTGCAAAACTACAATGTTACCAGTATTGGATAAACTCCGAAAATAGCTGGGTTTTGACTTTGTCTAATTGCATCTGATCCAAATCACTTTTATTTTTTTAAGACAATATCATTTCTGTACATTGCTCTTACTTCCAGAGCTGAGTTCTGGACTATATGCCAATACTTACTGAATTTGCTTTCTCCATGTTCGTGAATGAGTAAGAGTGAGCTTGCAGCCCACTGCTGAGTTTTCATAATAAAGGAGGAACAATGGTCTTTGAAAGTCACAGATAATCCCCACTCCTCATTGTGGTCATCTGTTTCAATCCAACTTTTCTCTGGAACAACCAGGAAGATAGAAAATTGACTGATGATCTTCTCCCTTCCCCTGCCTGACCCAGCATACATACACACCCCCTCACAGAGGTGCCAAGGAGCAGTGAAATGACCAAAAGGCAAGGAGTAGGAGGGAGAGGAAAGAAAAACAAACCAAGTGATCAACCTCAAATGACTGAGTGTTGGCTGTTTTCTATTATTTACTCCCCTGAGCTTTCTCAGATGTGTTTTTTTGAGAAGACTTTCATGTTGTCTTTTCTTTCCTCTCTTAGAGTTAACCACCATTTTCCACGCAAGGGGCTGGGGTGCAGAGCCCTTGAATGAGGTCCAGGTAGGCTGCCAGATTCTCAAGATGCTTAAGCACAATATTTCCCTCCTTGATCTTCTGAAAACAAGCTTTTAAATTATGTACGAAGCCCTGTCCGTGATGCACAAAAAGGAAAGTCACAAAGTAATGAGTGAAAATTCAAAATCAGCTCATCGATCTTTGATATTTACATACAGCTTTAAATATGTGGATATTTTTCAAATTATGTATTTTGGAATTTGGTACGTCCATTTTATAAAGGGCAGCCTGCAGTTCATAAAATCATGATCCGCATTGAGTTATGTCTGATCTACCCTCTTTACCAGAGGCTTTTAAAATTCTTGTATCATGAATTAAACATAGGACAGTCTCATTCATTTGAATAAAATCCGCCCACTAGGGGCCATACGGTGACCTGGGTCGAATCTGTGGAAGCACCATTGTGGAAAAGAATGCCCTTTGACCATGTCTTTTCTGTTTCAATTGTCCAAGGGCTAAGAATGAACACCAAAGAGGAAGGAACACATCAATCTGAGTCACCAACACGTCAAAGATGGTCTTTCTCAAAAGACCAATACACTGCAGGCTTTCATCAGACATAAACTGACTTAAAGGAGTTTCCTAAAGGAGGTAGACTTTATGTAAAACTGCTTTTTGTTTGCTATTGGATTTAATGGTAGAGGGAATTTCTTTGTAAGTATAAAAATAATTCTAAAACAGTCATTATTATGATGATTTATGGAGTAACAATTTTGTTCCAAGCATTATGCTAAGTGCTTTACATAAATTACCTAATTTAGTTATATTAAAAACCCTGTGAGATAGCTATTATCATTATTCTTCATCTATATTATTATAAATGATGAAAAGGAAGCACAGAAAAGTTAAGTATTTGCTGAAGTTCACAACATATCAGAATTTTAATTTCCTTTATGTTACTCCACAACATAACATTAGATTTGGAAGACTACATACTTACATATTTCATTAAGGTTCTTAAAACTGTCTCAAAGATCCTGCTAATGCTGATATAGTTTGGTTTTGGGATCCTCAAAAAGGAATTTCATATAATTTTGGCTACTGATGATCATTTCTAATAATTTGAAAATGTCACTGTAGACTACATATTGCCCATGAATATTAGAAGATTTCTATTAATAAATTTCTAGACCAATCTTTTTCAATATTTATTTCCAATTTATATTGTCACATATTTTTGCTTGTTAAATCTGTACCTTATATGTATGTCAGATTTATTAAAAAGATAAATGTTATAAACAAGAAAGAACCAGAGACAATATTAATATTTTTATATATAAAAAGCTTTTATGAATGAATATGAACATGTGGAACAACTGAAATATAAAATAGAGAGCATGACAAGGAAATTAATACAAATACAAAGAATAATGGAGAATAAATACAAATGGTTTGACTAAAGCACATATCATAAAATGTTCAGTATCAATTATAACTGTAGAAATACCAATGAAACATATAATATTTTAATTTATTACTAGAAGATTAAAAACTATGTTTTATACCTACCATTCCAAGGATACAGAAATATGGTCACTCTCAAATATCACAGGGGGGAGTATAAATTATTAAAACATACATATACATATATATAGTTTAAAATATAAGTAGAAATCCTAAGATTTAAAAATGCTTATACTCTGTGACCTAATAATTTTACTTATAGTAATTTAGATGAAGAAAATAGAAACATCAATTTTATCTACAAAGATATTTAGTACAGTTTTATTTTAAATAAAACTTTAAATAATTTGTAAGTTCAACACAAAATATAAAAGCTTGGCCAATGCATTTATAATATAGCCATATGATAGCCATAGTTTGAAGACTAATTACAGGTTGAATACCCCTAATCTTAAATGCTTGGGACCAGAAGTGTTTCAGATTTCGAATTTTTTCAGATTTTGGAATATGGGACCCAAGTTTAAGCATGAAATTCATTTATATTTCATATATATCTCATACATGTAGCCTAAAGATAATTTTATACAATATTTATAATAATTTTGTGCATAAAACAAAGTTTTGACTGAGTTTTGGTTGTGACCGGGTACATGAGGTAAGGTGTGCAGTTTTCCATTTATAGCATCATGTCAGTGCTAAAAAAGTTCCAGATTTTAGAGCACTTTGGATTTTGGATATTCAGATTAGGGCTGATCAACCTGTTATGTGGAAACATAATACAGTGCATTTATTTGCAATATATCATTGAGGATAAAAAGAATACAAAACAATATATATAGTATAATCTCAACTTTAAAAACCAATGTCTTTTATATAGCTCTACATATAATATAGCTACATTATATATTACATATACACATTATATGCATATATATATAATTGTATATAATAGAACAAGAAAAAGTGCATCTATTATATAAAGGTGGTGGAATTATAAGTGATTTTTGCTTTATTCTTTATATATTTCTGCATTTTAAAATTTACCATAATTAATATATATATTATAAAATCTTATTTAAATACAAAAGATGGCATATTTCTTATAAAGATGAATATGGCTGATACAATAAGGGATCAATGCATGGTGTTCTCAGGGAATAATAGCCAATGTAAATCCAAGGTACTGCTATTAGTATAAATGTTTACTTGTGTGACTATATGAGAGAGGTTCAACTTCATTATTACTCACAGAAATATGAATTAAAACAAGTACAATGATTTTCCTCCACATCTGGTGATGTTCAATGCTGCTGAAAATGGAAAGAATAGGCCATTTCAAATACTGCTAACTACAATGTATAATTTGGTCTGTTTGGAGGGCTGTGTGTTACTATCTAAGAAAATTTTAAATGCACAGACCTTCACAGTTAGCAAATTTACTTCTACAAAAATACCCACCTAAGAATAAAATTGGATATATAAAATATTCATTGCAGCATCTTTTATACCAGCCAAGTATTAGGGACAATCTAAATGTCTGTCACAAGAAGAATGTTTAAATAGATTTAGTAATTGCTAAAAAATAATTGACGGAGATCTATATGTAATGATGTAGAGTGATATCCTAGACATATCATTTCAAAAAAAGCGCATGACACAACAATGTGTATAGTATGATTCAAATGAGTTTTTAAAAATACATAGAAAATACCTGAAGACATAAATCTTAAATTTAACAGTGCTTATCTCTTTGGAGGGAAATGAGCTAAGGGTGGTTGGAGGCAATGAAACAGGAATTTCATGTTTAACTTTTATTCTTCAATAGTGTTTAAAGTTTTTGCAGTGAGAAGTATTTATGTATAACATATAATTAAAATGATTTAAAATGATAAATGACTCAAGAAAAGTGTTACCCATTTGTTTTAATCAAATACTAAGATATTGGCAGATACCATCAGGCTGTTAAAACTGTAAATTAATTTACACAAAATATGAGTATTTTCCTCCTCCCATTAAACCCTTTTAATTTTTATGGCCAGCACAAAGCTGATCTTGGCAACAGTGGAAGGCATTCTCACAGGAGGAGAACTCCATAGAGCAATGCATTTAATATATTAAGTTGCAACAGCCCTTTTTTAAAGGCTTTTGGTTATATCATCAGCTCTTAACAAAACATTTTTATTTCTCCAGTTTTAAAATCCTCGAGTGACCATTTTGCTTGGTTTCTTTTTTGTCTTTCCTTTCTTCATGACACTGATGCAAAACAAATTTCGATAAAAATGTCTTGTTCATTTTTTGACTGCTCAACTTCTCTGCTTGGAAGCAGAGAACATTAATATTTTGATAGAAAATAATTTTCTCTTTGAATTAGATTATTTTTCAAAATGGAAAACAGTCCTGTTTTTTTAAATTATAAAAGAAATATATGCTAATTTAAAAATATTAGGTATCTAAAAACACAAAGAAAGTAATTCTGTGACAAAGAGATAACCAATGTTAGCATTTTGGTGTCTATATTTTGTGTGCATCGAATTTCTTATAACTTCATTATTTTCATGTAATATAATATACCCTTTACTTTTATCATCATTTATGATAGCAGCACAGGATTTTACCATGTAGGTATTTCATTTTTAGATATTAAGGTTTCTAGCTGGCCCAACTGGTTGCCAATGTGATAGCCTCTTTCTCTTCCTTGTTGGCAAAACCTGCCGCAGATAATAGAGGCTAAATGCCAGGTAACCATGTATTCTTACTTGCAGCTAAGGTGTTGGCATGAGGCCTAAAACTGGCTAATGGTATCAATTAATAAGGTTCCAGGAATAGGCTTTCCTCTTTGATAAAAAGTAGACATGTTTGGAGAAATTGCCCTTCTTCCTGTCTTTGGATGTGATTGTGTGAGGTGAGATGCTTGGAGCTGCAGGAGCCTTATTGTGACCATGAGGAAGAATGCCTAAGAAAAAACTATACCAAAGATAATAGAGTTTGAAGATTAAATGATTCTAGATCTTTGATGACAGTCCTGAACTGCTGAACAAACTCTAAAACTGCCTTTTCAGAAATTCTTATGGGCTAATAAACTACTATTGTTTAATCAACTTTAATCAAGTTATGTTACCTATGTCCAAAACCAATCCAACTGGTACAGGATTATTTCTGATTTTTCTTCCTCTCAAACAAAACTGAAATGTTCATTGCTAAACAAACAGTTTTATTAATTTGTCCAAATGTTTTCCTGAAATAGATTCTTAGTAGTGGAATTCCTGGCTCAAATATAAACTTAAAATTATTTTAAGAGCATTTTAGCCAGAATTTATGATTTTATTCCTTATTCTTTTACATATAAATATATATATTATTGTAGCAATGGTTTAATGTAGAGACTAAGATCAAGGACTAAGGAAATATGTGCCACCAATTGGGTTTCTACCCACATTGCTTACTACTCAGTTGACCTGAGGCCTGTGACTTAACTTGTCTCTGCTTTAGTTTTCTCATCTGTAAAATGGGGATAAGAAAGCACCTACTTCATTGGGTTTCTGTGAGGATTACATAAGTTGATACCTGTGAAACTATAGAAATATCTAGTACCCTTTGTTCCTTCATGTACCCTCACTTGCTGTCCTAGTAATTGATATATATTAGTTCATTAAAAAATATTTATTAAGTAGGTGAAGGAATGAATGATAAGTCTGAGGTTTTTATCTGGGCTAATGTTTTCTCATATCTGAGGGTCTCTAGGATTCACTCTGTTTGCTTTTGCCTCTATTATTTGTCTTTCTGCTGGAACCATACATTGAGCTAGACAATAATATTACAGTTATAAGTCAGTGTGGATTTTTAACACAGAAGAAGCTCAACTATAAAACATCCTTAGCATTGTCATACTGGTTACAAAAATGAGTTTGCTCCACTCAAATACCAATTTGCTCTTTGACAAACAACATAGCATGTAAGCATTGGATCTTCAAAAGAGAAGGATTTTTATAGTTTATGTAGTCTCCTCCTTTAGCCAATGAAGTAATTTGCTCCTTCTCATCCCAGACATTTAATCACTCCATGTCTGGTGAATGTTTCCATTATTGTTATTTTAAAATCCTGGAGGTAGAGAGGATGGAAAAGAAACAAAATTAGAATACCATTGTCTAAATATTATTTTATCCAACATAAGCATTAAGGCAAAACAATGACATTACATTTCCTAGATATTGTAGTTTTGGGCATTGATTATGGATTAATTTTTTAAAATTTTTAGGTCTTTCCACACTGATTTTTTGAGAGAAATAGAATCCATAAAATGAACTATGAGAGACATCCAAAAATATCATATTTTATATCCATATAAACATATACATTTGTGACAATGTATGTGTACAAAGAAATATGAATTCTACAGTGAATTTCATCATATTATTAAGTGCAAATAAAGTAATCCTGCATCAAAGGACAGTTGAACTTAATGGAAGTTTTATGTGGAGTTCAACTATCTTACCCTTTGGCTAATGACTATCAATCAACCCACTCATTGCCCTCAGTTATGTATTATCCTTTTGAGGATTTAAAAGCAGGTCACTTCAGATCTTTAGTGCATTATCTCATCTCTCTAATCTGCTCAACAGTGTATAAGGCTACCAAAATGAAATGACTGTTCCAACCTGTAGAAACAGCCAAGATTGTTACATTGGTTCTTTTATTAACTCTTGCATTTTAGTGGCTCTGTGAGAGTGTTTTATTTGAAAAAAAAAAGTTGTATCTGAATATTAAACTTTTTAAAATGTAATTAATGACAAGAAAAGGAAATGAAATGCATATTCCACATTTGTGTGTGTGTGTGTGTGTGTTTGTGTGACAGATATCAGTTACTATTAATGCATCACCCGAAATGAAATGCTGAACAGTAGAAAAATTGTGGTTCCACAGAGGTTTAAAATAAAGTCTGTTATGGATATTTTATATAGGTGTTGGTTGCCAAAAAGCAAAGTCTATGGACTCAAAAGACTGTGTCAGTCAGCAAGCTACAAAACAGATTCAGGAGCACCAGAGAACACATTTCAAAGAGTAACAGTTTTACAGCATTCTTAATAGTTAGAAACCAGCATTTTATGTTACAGTCAATCATGGGGCGGGGGTCAGAGGTGGGGTTCTTGCAGTTGTGTGTTTTTGAAGAAGATCAGCCATTTCTTGGCAGGCTCTAGTGTAAATCTATACATTTCCAAGTTTGTTTTTTTTAATTTCAAGTGCAAGAACATATTAACACTATTTCCTGCTTAGAAAGCACTAATTGTATCCTGTGTCCTATATTTTCTAGTTAACAATTACTGTTTTCCAGTGGACCATGATGCTTATTGTCTACTGCTGCAAAGAGTTTTCATTCGTTTATTCATCAGCTGTTTACTGAGGACCTACTATGTGCTGGACACTTTTTTAAGCTTTCAGAATATAGCAGGGAACAAGACAGACAAAACACCTTGTTGTTTTGGAGCATTATTTCAAAAAATACTATTGAATTTATCAACTTGGCTGAGGGATCAGGATTTGTTGGTTTTACTCATGGAGCAATGCCTTTGGGAATGGGAATTTAACTTATGAAATATATTTTGAAATGTATTCGTGTCAACAATTTGAAAGGAAGTGACTCCCCTCTTTCCTGATTTGACTTCCCACAAATGAGGGTTAGAAGATCAATGTCCTACCTCAGAAAAGAATTTGTAACAGAGTTAGTATGGGTTTAATAAATATTTTCATATTTTAGAAAATGTCTCATTCTCCTTTTGATGAATGTGGCTTTATTGTGTTTCTAGCAAATGTAGGGTCTGGAAGAAAAGAGAAGACCTATTATGCTAATTCATACTTTTTATGCTGGACTCTGCTCTGACTAGGGCCAATCTTGGAGTGGGAACATCCCAACTCCCTCAAAGTCTTCTAAGCCCTTTCTACCTCAGAAGTGTGGCACTTGGCTCCTTAAGTTGTCAGGGAGATTGGCATCTCAAAGCAATAGTGGCGTTTGCTGGTGTGACTGAGCACCGTGTTGGACCCTTTCAAGTCATGTCACTTTGCCATGTTGGGTATCAGGATTCATGTTCTTATGATCATAAAATGGAAAATATTTGGAACTAGAATCCCAGGGAATTTCTGGGAGATGGCAGAAAGCTGGAGCCTGGACTAACCTGTGACAGGCTTTGGATTAGCCACAGCCTCATTGTCTGCAAATGATCTTGAAAAGCCTTTAGTGTTTCTTCTCTCTGAGGATATGAATCATCTATATTTAAAATCATACTTTTTTATTTTGAGACAGAGTCTGACTCTGTTGCCTGGGCTAGAGTACAATGGTATCATCATAACTTACTAGGACCTCAAACTCCTGAGCTCAAGTGATTCTCCTGCCTCAGCCTTCTGAGTAGCTGGGACTACAGTTGCATACCACCATACCCACCTTATTTTTCTGTTTTTTTTTTTTTTTTTTTTTTTTTTTTTGTAGAGACAGGGTCTTGCTATGTTGCCCAGGCTGGTCTCAAGCCATCCTCCCACCTTGGCCTTTCAAAGTGTTAGGATTACAGGCATGAGCCACCACACCTAGCCCAAAATGGTGCATCTTTTAATGAGACAAAATTAAGAGCCTAACACAGACACTTTTGAGAGAGAAATGCTTATTTCTTCATGCTGATTAATATCCAAAGTAGCAAATCATTTTTTATAGTACAATAAAAATTACCACCATTTGTTGTGATAATTTTTTTACTTAAGATGTTATAAAGTGTTTGGAACCAACTTCTATTTTTAGGGGAAATTAAAAAAATAATGCCAACTATCTTCCCCTTTTTGACTCTTTCCCCCAAGCCTGTCATAGTCCTTGTGTTACCCTGACTGACTTTGGAAAAGACTGTTATTGGTGATGAAGAAGGTAGAGGTCAGAGAGAAGGTCAGAGAACAGGAAGAGAAGCTTCTGAAATAGGAGATGGAATGAGAACCTCACCCCTGAAATTGTCCCCCTCTTCTCCTATGTAAATGTTGGCCCCTGGCTACACCCACTGAATGTAGCATTAATATATTTTTGTATATTTATCAAACTACTTAATTTGATCCAAAATAAAATGGACCTGGACATTTTGGAACACTAATGGAGGCTTTGAAAAGTAAGAGTTTTTAAATTTGTTTTGTTTTAAATACATCTTCTAATTTCCTTTTACATTTTATCTGAACTTATGGCTTCCTAATTTGGTTAAGTACTACAGCTACTGAAATAACTCTGAAAGAATGTTTCTCACGATTTTCTCAAAACAACTAGAACTACAGAATACTGAAAATGTCATAGTGTCTTCTCAGGCCCCGTTTCCTGGTGGAATAACGATGACTCTTTCTCCTAGTGGTAATCTCTCCTCTCCTCATTTTCCCATCCCACCCCTGTAGAGGCAGACTTGAGAAACAGAATAAGAAACATTGGTTTTTATAATAATACATGAATGTATATTTAGCTTTCTCTGGAGATTAAAAAGAAAACTTAAAAAATGTAGGTACCACTCTGTCCAGAACAGTTTTGATTTAAGTCTGCTTTGAGACCAGAAAATGGATTATATGACCCATTTCCAGATCTTCCATGCCTGTGGGTACTGCAAAAATACAAAATCTTTGACTCTTTGACTCACAGGGCATTTTCACACTTGGCAGGGAATTTAAAATTTGTAAAGAACTTTCAAGCTTAAAAATGCTTTGGCATTGCAATTGAGCAAATCTTGGAGTAAAGTCCTCACATTTCCCTTGAAATAATAGGGCTTACAATCAATTTAAAAATTTAGATTACATTTTTCAAATTTACTTGACAGAAATTTTTAAGCACACATAAAAATTGAGCGTAATATACCTATCACCCACTACCAAAAACTATTCAAATAAACTAAGTAACACTTTGTAGCACTATGAGTAAACAGTCTAAAATTATTTACCTGGATAAAGTCAGAATTTTCCATTACTGTTTCAAATTCAGGCAGTTAATGAGAAAATGAAACAGATTGTTAAAATCGTCTTATTAGTATGTTAGGTGTTGTTTTTATGTTCTACATGGTTTATGATCAATTAGCAATTGTAAAACTTCAATGAGGTCAATGTCCTGAAGTAAAATAAGAATTAAATTTGTGAAAACTATTTCTCCTTTTTTTGGCATATTGACTGTGGTTATTCAGGTAACTGCGTGCTTAAAATACTTACAAATCCTCCAGAGATACTTAACGCTTCCATCCCTCCAATAATACCTTCAAAGGTATTGTCAGCACCTGGGAGCAAGCCAGTTCAGGAGAATTCATCTGCCTCATGATGAAGGGCAAAGACTCAGCCAAACCCAGATAATCTGATAATAATTTAAGTTTTATTTCAGCTTTGGTATTTGAATCATGGGAAACGAAAGCCCTTCCATGCATGAACAAGTTGGCCTTACAGGGTATTTGGTGAGTTTGTTGAATAGAATGAAATATTTTGATTGAGAAAATATGACTCTGCTAGGTGGGTTTCCACCTAGCCATCAAGGACTGATAATATAACCTCAACAGACTATAAAGCAAGATTACAGGACTGATACAGTGTAGCGGCAGCTTTTCACTCCGGAGCAATAATTACTTGAAACAGTGTTTAGAGAGAAGGGGAGAGACCAAAGTCTGAAGGAGAAAATGGCCTCCCCAGCTAAGTTCCTTCCCATATTTTCAAAGGCACGTGCAAAACGTCAGGGCTGTTTGCTAATTTCTTTAATAACATCCATACAGGTCAGCTGTTTTCAGCTGACCTTTGCACATAGCAAACGAGTAGCTTCGGGCAAGCATTTTTGCCTGTCCCTTTATTCACCCTGCTCACACTCTTTCCATCCATCCATCCATCCTTTCTTCTAGGCCCAGCCCTACATGTCCCCCTTTTTGTTTATTTAAAATTAGAGATGGAGTCTGAGTAGGATAAAGAGACATGTAAGCTTCAGCCAGTGTCCTTTCATAATGGCGTTGGGAGGTAGGAGGAGCCTCCAATTGTGTCATAGCTGGGGCTTGTGTCTCTAGTTGTTTCAGTTGATCCCACACTATCCCAGGCACTGTCATGGTGTTACGTGTTTGTCACGGCGGGACCCGCCGGAGGGAGAGACATTACATTTGTGAAATAAGGTTGTTGGGTTGATTCTTCCAACTCATTATGTAGGCGAACTCGTCTGGAAGGGAACCACTCAGGACCTGTAGAGGTTTGAACACAGCACATCGTCTTCCCCATGTTAAATCAATTATAATCAAAGGTCACTCTCTTGGAATTAATGACAACTGGAGAAGGCGGGTGTTGTAGAAGTCCCATTGGGACTATAAGATCATTAAGCGCTCTTAACGTCCTGTAGTAAATACCACTTACTGTTTTTTTAGGTATGACGAATACAGGAGTGTTCCATGGGCTCAGGGAAGGTTCTATGTGTCCCGCTTTAAGTTGGTTCTGGACAAGAGATTTTAAATGTTTTAATTAATCCTGCTTAATGGGCCACTGCTCTATCCAAGATGGGCGAATTAGTAGTCCACTGTAAAGGTATGGGTTGTATTGGATGCACCTGAGCAGCAGCCCCTACTGAAAAGGCTGGGTAGTTAGAAGAAGATTCCATTGTTCCAGCAAATCTCATCCCCTTAAAGAGTATAGTAGGGGAAGGATGAGGAGTTGGAATGTGGCCTCTTATTTATCAGGGCCTATCCATAGGACCACCATGCTGTCAGGCAGCAGCCAGAAAAATGCAAGTCTCTCCTTGAGTTTGGCCCTCTTGTAGGCAATGTTGAAAAGCGGATGGTTTACCAGGGGAGGAACAGAGATCCCCTTTGAGAGGCAGGGAGGAGGAGGTAGCTGCTCCTCCTGTTGAACCGCAAAAGGCCATGGTATAGAGAATGGCTCAGGACTTGGGAATTTTATGGCAGAGGATGCAGGCTCCTCCAGCAGTGCAGACAGCAGAGGAGGAGCGGGTTCCAATGGATTAGAATCCGTAGGAACATGTAAGGGAGTCAGCACTGTTCGCACCAGGCTGTATGCAGTTAACACGGCAAGGGGCACTGGAACCCCTGCCTAGAATTCTTCTTAAAAACCTTCCCTACTTGCTCCCAAAGCTCTAAATCTAACATGCTCTCATCTGGGAACCAGGGGCAATTGCTGTCTTACTGTGTATAAGAGCAATTGTAAAGCTTTTGGTTTGACAGAACACTGGGCAGCATTAAGAGTTGTTGCAAAGTGCTCAGATAAATCTGATCTTTTGTCAGGTGCTGCCATATACTGGAAATACCTTTCTGAACTATGCGCGTGGGTCCCTTTCCCAAAGCAGCAGACGAGACTGTCCCTTACTGGATGCTTCCCCTTGTAGTCCGGACGACAAAAACGATCGCTGGACGCAGGGATTCCTGAACCACCATGGCAGCTTTTTGCTCCGGTGCTTGGTAGCGAAGGAATAATTACTGGAAACACAGTGTTTAGAGAGAAGGGGAGAGACCAAAGTCTGAAGAAGAAAATGGCCTCCCCAGCTAAGCTCCTTCCCGTATTTATTTCCAAGGACACCTGTGAAAGATCAGGGCCGTTTGCTATTGGCACGTAGCAAACAAGTAGCTTCGGGCAGGTGTTTTCACCTGTCCTTTCATTCACCCGGCTCACATTCTTTCCATCCATCCATCCATCCTTTCTTCTAGGCCCAGCCCCCACAATGCAGGATAAGAAAAACAGAAGCAAATGAGAAAGTTTCCAATGTTAATAATTGCACTTGCTGGTTCTGAGAGCTGACTGGTTCTTTGTTTACTATTTATTTTTTTATTGATGTATAATATTCTCACATATTTATGGGGTACATGTGACATTTTGTTACATGCATGGAATGTGTAATGATCAAGTCAGAGTATTTAGAGTATCCATCGCCTGGAGTATTTATCATTTCTTTGTGTTGATAACATTTCTGGTCTTCTTTTCTAGCTGTATTGAAATAGACAATACATTGGTAACTGTAGTCACCCCACTCTGCTATGAATGTTAGCACTTAGTCCTTCTATCTAACTGTAGTTTTGCACTCATTAACCAACTTCTGTTCCTCTCCCCACAACCCCGACTGGTTCTTTTGGCCACCTTCTCCAGTCTCCCCAGACCCTACTTAAGCTTGGAAGAAGGCAGTGCTGACTCTGTGATGTGGCTGCCACTGTCTGGAAGCTGTAAAAGAAGTGATCCTTTAGACCATTTTAATGACAAAGTTATGTTCATGAAACACCTGGTATTTTTGTGACTTATTACAGACTTGTGACTTATATAAAGAGGGAAATAAAGAAACTTTTTTAAGGGGAAAAACCCCATGTCACCTTAAGAAAAGAGAAATGTTTGTATGGGTCAGAAGCATCTGGCTTTGTTTTATTTGAGCCTAAGGCTTTCCAGTTCACATCATTTTCATATTGCTCACCATAAGCCTTTCAGGTGTCCCAGACATGCTGGCCTTAGGGGCATTTCCAGAAGGAGAAGAAGGTGAAAAACAAATAAATGCATATGCATTTCCTTTCACCTGGAAAAATGGTTTTGTAGTATTCTCATTTTAAATTAAAACAAAACAAACTAATCATATGCACCTTCTACACGGAACTCATGTCATTATTGAAAAAGTTGAAAGCAAGTGATGAAAATTACTTAATTGAGCCTTTAAATAACCCTCTAAGGTGCAGCAACTCTTCCAAGGGTGGATATATAGTTCCCTGGCCAGCGTCCCTTCCTTCTTCCTGTCACCAGCAATTGTCTACTTCCCTTTTGATAGTCCTTACTATGGAATAAAAGGGAGAGTTGCTGAACTGCCAGTCAGCTGGTTCTGCTTGCTTATACTCTGTTGCATAAAATATTTAGTAGGAAATAAAATTGTAGGCATTGGATGTTTTTAGTCAATGTTTTAAAAACGACTAACTAAAAAGAGCTAGTTTTAGTTATGTTTGACTTTAATTTCCTTACATATATTATTTCCCATCTCTAAAGATAATGGTGGCTTGCCTATTACAATAAATTTTTAGTTATTATTTTGTGGTTGAGAATCTGGATTTAAATGCCTATTGTTCTTTAAGGCAGTACCTCCAAGGGCCAAAATGCAGAGATGAATGAAAAATAATGTGACTAATTGGATAGGATAAATAGCCATACTGAAGATGGACAAATGCCTGACCTGAATGTCCCACCATGATGTTTAGTCAATCTCTGATCCTCTTCTAATGTCACCAGAGTAGACAGGAGCCTTAGCTACTAGTTGGTATTGTCATCAAATTATCATTATGTATTTGCTCTATCACTGCCTCAGGTGTAAATAGATTATGGTCTCTCCATCAAGTAGTAACTACTGAGACAAGCTTTTCTCTGTACCATTCAGGTTCTAAAGTGCTTTGTATCCCAGTGACCACTTTTCATATCATGATAACAACACAGAAGTTTCTGTTCTAATGTTGGAGAATGAGAGCCTTCCCTAAAGAATGAGGAGGATAAATGAATTTGATAACCTCCTCAAGATCAATTCTTTTATGCCCAGTTCTGGGCATACAGTGATAAAGTACATCCTGGCTTTTTCTTGTAAACTCTAACAGTTTTGCTCTCCTAAAAACTACCAATTCTATGTCTTTGAATGGTATACACGACAGAGGTAAAATTAGATCTATATGATATGTTTCAAAGTAACACATATATAAATAATTATCCAAATTTTTAAACATTTCCTAACATATAGAAGTGACAACATGTTTTTGTAGTAGATATTATGAAACATCCTTGTTTATAATCAGGCTAATTATATGTTATTGGATATAGAGGTAGTTACATTTGCTGTTTTTGCTAAGACTTCCATAAATCAATGCAAACTTGTAAAAATGTTTACTTCCATCTTTAATCGGCAAATATAGGGTGAGAAAATTTTCAACAGTAGAAGATGAAATTATGAAGCTAGTGGTATTATGCATGGCCTACTGTATTTCTTCCAGTGGAAATTCTTAATAAAAATATGGAAACATGGAATCAAAAAGCATAGAAAAGGAGGAAATCTTAGAGGTCATTGAGTTCAGTCCTATCCCCCAACATAAAATCTCTTAACTGTATTCCTGGTAAGAGTCTGCAGCTGCTCAATAAAGATATGGTAAATAAATGAACAACAATAAAAAAGCCCTCTAGATTTGGCTTGGACATTTCCAGAAATTCCCTTCCAAAGTCAGATCAGTCCCTCCTTTTGAACAGTTCTAGTGTTTGGAATGCTTTTTTCTCTATTACCCAGTGACATTACTTCAGTATTTATTATTAATTAATATCATCTAGATATTTTCCAATTTATAGAAAGAGAGTTCCCACTTGAAAAAGATAGCTGGACCACTATGCCAAGCTTAGTTATCCTGGGGGCTTTTTAGAAGAAAAGGAAGAGAAAAAGATACATAAGAAAGCTCTAGGAAGAGCTACCTTTTTTTCAGTTGGCTTATTAATGTTTCACATTGCTTTAACATGCTGTTATCCTGTTCAAATAATGAATGCAAAAGTTATGTAATCTATCATAAATATAAATACAGAAGGGAAAGCCTAGCAAAATCATCCTGAAGACTAAAATAAAAATCATACAAATTTATTCTGCACTTTAGGATAAGTGGATAAAAAGCATTAGTGATAATCTGCTAATTCAAATGGCTCCTATCATCTTACCTCCAGATAGCCTACATTTTCACAAGTGAGAAAAAGCAGGCACTTTGTCATGATATCTCTTAAACTTAGCCTCCTTCCCCGCCCCCCCTTATTCTGACTCTGAAAACTAACTCCTCTGGGATAAACCCTGATAACATTAAATCTGGAACTACCATCAGGGCTATTTCAATAGATCACCATGCTGAACCTCCCGGCCTTCTGTCTGGGACTGAAACCGGGGCTGGCTCTCTGGGAAAGTGCTCATTAATCTTCCCTTGCCTCTGGCCTCTGGTCTCTGAAAGATAGCCTAGTTTCTTGCTTGTATATTCTAGTAAGAGTCAACTAGGAGAAGAGTTTTCCCTAAAATGCCCTGATCGAAGGGAGAAAAACTAAGAATGAGAACACTATAGCTCTTTGGCTCCGGCCATCTTAATTATCCAACCTCAGTTTCTTCAAATGGAAAATTACTTCTTTGATGTTCCTGAAGACCAGCCCTCCAGCTCTAACCCCTAGCTTTAGGAAAATATCAGTATCTTTCACTGTTCACAGAACGCTTGTTGAGCACTGTAATAAAATTAACAAAACTGTGTAAGAGAGTGAATCTTTCCTCAGGACAAACAGTCTCCACAATGGTTGTGGAGTTAAAACAGGTCAAAGGTAGATTACTTACTTCCAAAGACAGAAAGTCAAAATGCATCAGTGGCGGGAGTCCCCACATATTTCTATTTATGATTCTGCTCTTGTTTTGTTTCAGTGGACTAAAGCAAAGTCCAGAGTGTATTCCTGCTCTATCTATTACTGGAAGTTAGGACAAGGTTCATCCCCAAAATTTAAAAAAAAGACCATATTTCATACATACTTGACAAACTTTAAAAAGTCAAATTTATTGAGATATAATTAGCATATAAGTCACATTTTTTAAGTGTACTGTTTGATGAACTCCAACAAATGTATATTGTTGTTTAATCACCACCACAATTAAGATATAGAACATTTCCATGGTCCATAAAAGTACCCCATAACCTTTTGCAGTCAATCCCCTCTCCCTATCCCAGGCCGATGGGAGCCACTGATCTTCTAGACTTAGTACCTATAGTTTTGCCTTTTGCAGAATGTTTGCACTCAGATTTTTAAAAAATAATACTCATAATAAATACTTATAGATTAAAAGTTAAAAGATCAGCAAGCATTAATGGGGAAAAATAATGCAAAAATAACATGGTTGCTGTAAACATTTTGTTTTATGGCTTCTGATTTGAACACTAAGTTTTTTTTACTTTACACCATGCACAACTTGTTCAGACATTCACTATTACCCATTATTAGGCCCTACTTGATGAACAATAAGACTGAAGCTGCCACCATAATCAAAACAATACAGTTTGGCTTAAGAATAGACAAAGAGATGAGTGGAATGGAATAAAGAGACCAGAAACCGATCCACACATATGTGGGAACTTAAGATATGGCAAAAGTGGTGTTTCAATTCAATGTGAAAAAGTGGACAATTTGGCAAAGCTAACTAACTCTTCTTGAGCAAATAGTAAATTACTTTATACCACACATGAAACTAATTCCATTTAGATTGAAATGCTAAATGTAAAAAAGTCATTAAAATGTTTGAAAATAATTTAGGAGAAAAATATGAGTAGAGGAGATAATCGTAAGAAAAGTGGGAAACCCAGAAACCACATATATCAAATATAGATATGTTTTCATGGCAAAGATGACATAAAGTAAAAAATAAAGATAGATTTTATGATAAAGGCTTAATGTCTTTCATAGTCAAAAATTGCCTGCAAACTGATGCGAAAAAACAGTTAAATGATAAGAACAGTATTATCTCAGTAAATTTGTAACCTTAATAGCTCATAAACAAGAACTAATCCTCATTATTAGTGAGAATAGAAATTAAAATGACAATAAAATAAAATTTTTTTCTTATACCAGATTTACACCAAAAATTTAAAGAGGAGTAACAGTTAAGTGCTTTTGAGGATATGAGGAAAAAGATATTCTAACACACTGGGGTGAGTCCAAATTCCTTTCATCAGTTTGAAAAGAAATTTGGCAAAATTGAAATTTTACACATCATTTTGGAAATCTACTGAAATAAGTACCAATACTCGTACAATTATATACAAGACTATTTTCAAGGATATTTATTATGTCATTGTTTAAGGGGCAAGAGACAAGCTGAAGTTCTTTCAAGAGTAAAACGGTTAAATAAATTGTGATACATCTACATTTTGAAACATTATGTAGTGATTAAAATGAATGAATTATATTTACCTTTAGACTCAGATGGATATTCATTATGTTCATTTGAGAAAACATATTATGCAGTAATGTGTATAGTATGAACTCACTTTTGTAAAAAATTACTACACATGTATTTATATGTATGAACACAGAGAAAGTTGTAGAGTTATGCATACCAGGACGTCAGACTCTTAACTCAGGGGTGTCAGAGTGGAGGAGATTATTATTTTAAAATATATCTTTGCATTATTGCGCCTATTACAGTCACAGGCTGCATAACATTTCAGCAGTGAGGGACTGCATATATGACAGTGGTCCCACATTATAATAAAGCTGAAAAATTCCTTTTACTTAGTGACATCGTAGACATGATAATGTCATAGCACAATACATTCCTTTTCTATGTTTAGATATACAAATACTAACCCTTGTGTTACAATTGCCTACACTATTCAGTGCAGTATAACACGCTGTACAGGTTGGCAGCCTAGGAGCAATAGGCCGTATCATATAGCCTAGATGTGTAGTACCGTCTAGGTTGGCTGTACCATCTAGGTTGGCTGTACCATCTAGGATTACATAAGTACACTCAATGTCCACAGGGTAAAATCGCCTAATGATACATTTCTCAGACTGTATCCCCATTGTTAAATGACACATGGCTATATAATGAACGCATACACATTTTAAAATTGATAAAAGATACATGGAAATATAAAAAGGCTATGCCAGGCTTCCAGGCAACATGGGGCCAGAGACAATAAATTAATTGTCACATACACTGAGAAACTTGCTCCCCCCCATGCCCAGGGGACCTAGCCCCCATTATGATTGGAGCCAAAGGTATGAAGTTACACAACATCTTGGGGCCACAGATTTGCCACAGATTTTTGTCACAGACAGAAATCTGTGCTCACGTAGCTACATTTGTGAGTTAAAGTAAGTCCTTTTTAGTAGTTAATTTTTTAATTAAAATTTTTTTCATTGCTATGGGACCTGGTAACTGATATGCCAATTTGAAAACACAACTTAAAAAAAAAATTAATGACAGCAAATATGAGTCGAAACGGATTTTTGGTCTACCCCTCTGTTTTAATAGTGAAGGGGATAAATAGCAGAGGCAGCAGAACATGGAATCTGGAGCCAGACTTGTTGGATTCAGAACCTAGCCTGGCCTCATGACTAGATCTGTGATCTTGGGTGAGTTACTGAATCTTTATCTGACTCAGTTCTACCATCTGCAAAATGGGCATAATAGTAATGCCTACCTCAGAAGGTTGTTCTAAGAATTATGTGTTATTATGCATAAAATATTTGAAATAATGCCAGGCAAACACAAATTGCCTACTTATGTGTTTATTAAATAAATGAAGAGTAAAACTCTCCTTTTATTTTCTGATTATTCTCTACCATTTTCTGAGCAATTCCTTGGGGATTTATTCTGGGTGCTCTTGAAACTATAAATTCTCTGATGGCTTAATCTCACATATGACTTTAGTTACCAACTATGGACAAGACAATGATATCAACCATTTTATGAGCTTCAGGAAAACAGCACCTTGTATCTCAGTATCTGTACTTAGCACAAGATAAGCTTCAGAGTATTCAGCCCAATATTTTGAACCAAACAGAACTGAATGGCCAAACTCTCTTAGTCACAATGAATTATGTCTTGCTTTCTAATCACAAACAAGTGCATATTCTTGTTTACTACAAGGTCAGTGTTAGGTTCCAATGTGCTCAGTTTCCTAAGTGTCAATTGCAGGCCACTTTCTAATAGCCACACACATATTAGAAAGGTGAGTTGGTAATGGAAATATATTTTCTGAGCAAGAGATTAAACATAAGGAACTCTTTGAATAATTGAAGAGTAAGTGATGTGTTAAAATTATTATGGACAATTCACCTTATGGTATATTTGGCCTGTTAACCTTAAAGGGAATACAGTTAAGTTTAGATTTAAAGCCTTTGAAATTTGTAATTTACCGCACATTTTGGAAAGGAAGTAGAAACCATGAGATGCTGATTTTGTGCTCCTAAAGTGCTTATTGCAACATGATTTTTTTAAAAGGGGAAAAAAAAAAACCCTTCTTGTTCCATATTTCTGGCATGTAAGAATGTACAGAGGGATGTTATAGCACCCTTGCCACATTGCCTGGGTCAAAGTTATTTTTAGATGCAAAGAGTAGCCACAACCACTTTCTATAACTCTGTTGTCTGAATTTACTCTGTGCATTATATATATATTCCTAATTACATTTTAAATGTTTCTGAAGAGCTACAAACCTGCTGTTTTGCACAGAGGTTTACTTTGGCAGTATGTAATTGTTTTTATTATATGTTAGCCTTTGTTTGGCCTTACCGTAAGCTAAAACAGACAAAGGATCTCCAGGAAAATTAGCCAACTCTCAAATCTGGAGATGTGGAGTCCCCAGTGGAGGATTTGCAATGAAACTAACAGAGACTAGAGACCGTCTTTAATTTGCTATTCTGTCAAGGTTCTGCCACATCCATTATTATGAAGTGTAATTTCCTTATATATCAAATTTAGTACTCCCAGACTCCTACAGAATTATCCTTCTCTTCAATTCCCAGGCTAACCTGACTTTGTATAACTGAACTCCCACATGTTATGCATGGCAGACCTGGATATAACTCAGAGAAAACCAAGGACTGATGCTGGGCATTCAAACACAGCATATAGCCCTTGCCATGATCAGAACAAACCCATGACATAGATAAAGGATATGATTTCTCCATTTCATAAATGAAAAAAATTAAAGGCCTTCAAGTTACAGTGCTAGATAGTATCAAAGTCATGATTAGAACCCAGATTTCCAGGCCCAGTAATTCTTCATTTTTATATCAGCACACTTTAGTACTGGGTCATCATGACTATAAAGGATACGGAATGGAAATACTGGGTCCATTTGGCCCATCTAAATCCCCAGACACTATCTTAACTATGTGGATGAGTGTATTCCCACTGTGTGTGTAACCATTTAGACATATATCTGCAAATTAAATAAACAGAACATGGCAGCCTCCTCTGAACCAATGTCTATAAAAATGACCTTTGAAAATGCCCTTCCTGGTAACACATCAAATAAATTAAAGAAGTAACTTCTAGTATTAATTTGATCCACACAAAGATCCACAGAAAGCGTTTTTGGCAGTAGGAAAATAACACAGGAAATGCTCCCCAATCTCAGCCAATCAATTCAGATTAACACAAATTTCTGCCCGGATATGGAAGATTACTGCCTCAATATCTTTATAGATTCTAGGGTGTGGATTGAAAATACTGCCATAAAAGAGAACCATTCTGGAAACTATGCTACGTGAAGTCCATCAGAGTGGTGGACAGGAATGGTACCATCAGGCAGTTTTGTTTATTCAAATGACAATGGACTAGGATGTTTGGGGAAGGAAAGTTCAGAATAAATGTCTGTTTACAAAATGGAATTTGACTCCTTTCAAGTATATTGGTTACTGACCAAGATATTTTGTATAATATTTTCTTTCAGGAACTCTGCAAAAGTTGTCAAAGTTACCATTCAGTCCTCATAATTATGATTTTTATACAATTGACATTGCTGGAAACTAGGTTGTTAAATAGAAATTAATTTCTTCATAAAAACATTTCATTTGTCATTACACATTGAGAAAACCTCTTGAGAAATGATTAATGTAGATCACTAGTAATTTTGTTTGTCATTCAGACTGTTAAATTATAGACCAAACACAAGAAATATATAACGGATTCTCAAAATATTCTTTAAGACACTGAAAATTCAGAAAGGAGTTGGGATCCAGGCATTTTACTAATTGACTTCAAAATCAGAAATTTATTTCTTAAGCTGTGGGAAAAAGTAAAGAGAGCTTCAATAGTTCTTCATTCGGTACAAACTTTAATCTTAAAAATTAATCTATGTAGAGATTATAGTGTTGCTTGGAATCAAGTCTTTAAATAACACCCACAGCCAGAATCTGAAATATTTCCACATTTTTCTACCATTTTTTCTATGTCAAAGCTTTTTTCAAAATTTAACCTTGCTCAAGATTGTGAATAGTTGACTACTGGTAATATTATAATTCTCCCAAATGATTATCAAGTATAAAATGGCATTTCAGTTTAAGAATTATCTGTCTGAAAGTCCTGTTGCCCCAGGGATTTTGCAGTTCATGGAGTAAGATGCTTGCTAGCATTTCTGTATCTTATGTCAATGATGCCTTAACAATGGACTCCACAGAGGAGGAATCATGATGAGAAGCTAGCAACTCCTATGTCATTTCAATACATCAGGGATCTGAACTCAAACAAAAGAATCTGAAGTTGGAGAGTATCTTTAGGTCATTACATCAGTGTTTCTGATACTCAGTTCCTTCAACTCGTAGCATGCTCCTTTCTGTGTCTTCTAGGACCTTGTTCAAAGCTTACTTCAAAAGTCACCCTCTCTGTGAAGCCCTTTTCAACTCCTCAGAGTGTCTTACTTTTGTTTCCTAAGTACTATGCACACATTTCAATCATGGATTTTTATAGTTACGTGTCTATCTAGCCCATGAAACCATTCATTCTTAAAGGAATCTCATTGTTGTAACCTAGCAGCACCTGGCACACAGTTTGTGTCTGATAAATGGTTTTTAAATAAATAAATAAATATATTTCTATTAAAAATAATACAATAATATCATGTTGCCTTGGATTACTTAGTTTCTACTATATATTAATTCCATAAGAGACTAGTCTGCAGTCTATCAGAAAAAGGCATTCTGCACAGTTTATTGATTTAGAGACTGTGTTGGTGTATAATACCAGCTAACATTTGCTGAGACCTTATTAATATCTGCCAGGCACTATTATGAATATCTTACATGTATTATCCTCCCCCCAATTCTAAGATGTAATTATTGTTAACACCATTAACATTACAATTGAATGTAAATATAAATATTCGTTTATAAATTAAATATAAATATTTGGGAATCAACTCCAAGCAAGCTGACTCCTGATTGTTCTTAATCATTGGGCTTGGTCTATTTCTAACAAATATGCAATTGAAACGCTATCTATTGGATGCTCCACTCAATGGATAATAGCAGCTTGTGAATGACTTTAAATTTCAAGGCAGTATCTCTTCTTGTTACCCATTTTTCTGTTATTAATTCCTATAAAATAATATAAAACATTGAGACTTGTCACTACTAAAGAAAAATTGCTTGCCACTACTAAAGGAGGGAAAAAGTTGTCTACAGAATGGAACTATGTACTTACTGATCAAGAAATCTCACTATTGTAAGTAAAAACATTACATAACTTCTCATATAGCAAAATCTATTCTTTACAATTAACATAGATAATAAGATATATATAGTATTTTTCCTGAATATGAAGACCTTTTCTATCCAATGTCTATATAGATTCCTAGGAGCTAAATATTTCTTTTCCTACTTTAACACAGAAGATTACTGAGAATCAGAGAGCTTAATTAGAGGTTCTTAATCCTGTATATATATTTAGAATCATCTGGGTATCTTAAGATAAACCAATAAAACCATGCTGATACCTGGAATCCCACCCAAGATAAATTAATTCAGAATCTCTGGGCTGGAATAGGACATTAGCATTTTGTAAGCACTCTTCAGGTGATTCTAATGTGACGTAAGTTGAAAACCACTAGGTTAAATGAATCATTCAGGGCTCAAAAGCTGAACCTTAAATCCTGGACTTCTGACTCCGCAGGCTTTGGTAGGCCATGTCCACCTCCTCAAACTCAAACCCACTTTGTTTGTCCTTTTTTGAGGATTACTGACACCCTAATTACATTGTCACATGTGCAATGGAAGATTCTTTGTTCATTCTTACAAGTTTAGATGAATAATATCAACTATTGATGCCTAAACTGTCTCCTTCCAGAAATCTCATTTAGATTATAGAGTGATGAGGTTCTGTGGGGAAGTCTGTGGCAAATATAACACAGACACACACACACACACAGAAATCTCTGTCATCTGCAAAGCTTTCCAGCCAAACAGTCTAATGTAAAAAGATATAAAACAATATGCTTGCTGAGGAAATGCGCCTTAAATTCTAACCCTGCATTCCTAAAGTTTTTAGTCTTTCAACCTCTCATACATAAATTTCTGGATCTTCCCCTCCCTTATAGTTTAATACTTTCTCTCAAAGTTTTGATGTTAGAATGTTTCTGTTAGATATCTCTTCAGGCTGAAAAGTTTTCAGGATGCCCATAAGTTGTAAAGAGGGTGTTGTGAGTTAGTATGTGCTGCCTCTGATGTAATTTTGAATAATTCAGACTGAGACAGGCTATATATTAATAATAACACCATCACACTCTACAACCGATGGAACTTGAAGTATGACTTGCTGCTGCTTAGGTTACTGTTATGATAAATCTGGAATTGGGCACAACAAGAACGAGTCCTGGATATCAGTAAGCTCAGTTACAGCTGTTCTCTGACACAGCTGTGTTCACTCGGTTTGTAAGGCTGTACTCTGCTTTGGCTCTGATTAGCAAGCAGGTTCGCCCCAACTCTGGCAATCTCAATTGTACACCCACCCTTTTCTTGGAGCTCTGCTTTGAATCACTCTTTTCTGGGCTGAGATCTGTACCAGCAATCTAATGTTCACTGAATACCTCTCATGGTGGCCTACTCACTTTCTGACTCTGTCTCTTCAGGCCATGGTTAGGATCTTAAACTAAATAACCTCATGGATCACCTGAAATCATAGATACCTCTATAGCTAACCCCTATAGGTAACAGTCTTGAAGTTTCCTTCCCTGTTCTGTTTATCTACTGGTGCATAATAAACTGCCCGTGAACTTTGTGGCTTAAAAAAAAATTCTCTCTCATGCATCTTGGGAATTGACTGGGCTAAGCAGGGAGGTTCTTGTTTGTGCTTCTCACATGCAGTTGCAATCAGATGGCGAATGGGGCTAGAGTCATCAAATGGGCCAGGTATCCAAGAGGGCCTCTTCAACTGGTTGGCAGCTCATACTAGCTATCAGCTGGGGACTCATATAGCTTTGAAGACTAGAGAAACTACAGGTGACCTCTCCATGTGGCTGTTTCCCCAGTGTCCCAAGAGTGAACCTTCCAACATACCCAGGTAGCGCTGCAATGCTTTGTGAGTCTTGGCTTCGAAGTCCCAGAATGTCATTTCTGCCACATTGTATTGGTAAATACAGGTCAAAAGATCATCCTAGATTAAGGGAAAAAGAAAATATATTATACCTCTTAACACAAGGAGAAGTATGCACTTAAAGGGAGAGAAGGGATTAATGGCAAAATCATCACTGAATATCTGTCACACACTCACCATATTCTCCTTTTTACCCCAAAGTCATATCTCTTTGGAATGGTAGGTATAGACCAGCAGTTCAGTCTCAGAACCCTCTTACAATCTTAAAAATTATTGAGAACTTTTGGTCTTTATGGGTTCTATCTGTTGACATTTATTGTATTAGAAATTAGAGACTTTTAAAAATGTTTGTTAATTTATTGAAAAATAACAATAAAACTATTACTTGCTAACATAAATAACATATTTCTTTGAAAAATAACTATTTTCTAGAACAAAATCTTTTAGTGAGAGGAATGGCATTGTTTTACATTTTTGAAAATCTCTTTAATTGAAGATAGCTGGATTCCTGTATCTCTTTTGCAACAAATTGTTGTAATATTTTGTTTTTGTTAAAGTGTATGTAGAAAATACAGTCTTAAAGAGATATATTGGAAAAGGGAGGAATATTTTAATAACCTTTTCAGGTAATTCTGAATATTCTTCTTTGGTACTACACCAAAACTTGTGGTAGTTTCTTTAATTTTCATTAAAATGTGGAATCTGAATTCATGCCAACAAATTTTTACACTCTGTTTTATTAAAATCCATTGGTCTATCTTGCACTTTGAAAAGATTTTTTATCAATGTGTGACTTTGTGACACTGGTCATTTGGAAGATACTGGTTAACTGTGTTCAACAGATCTCCCAATTATGATGTATGTCATTGTACAATATCAAAAAATCATCTTTGTTAACATGAACACCTATTGTATCAAAAGTCTTTAAATGTTTGAAAGGTGGGACAACAGTGAAATCTAGAGTAAAACCAAGCTGGCCCAAGGTTTCCTGCAGGCTATAATATGCAGTTTTATCAGTGCCATTTTTTTTTGTTCAAATGATTTTAATTATTGCAATGCACAATTTTTTAAATATGCAAATAAAAAGTTTTAAAACCTGAAAAAAAAGATTAAATCTGAAGGAGCCATATCTCTGTGGTTACTAAAATACAAGCTGCCCCATTCTGATCTGGAGGCAGCACATCAAAAAATCTTGATGGTGCAATCTGGTCAGACAGAGAGGGAAATAGACTTTAGTTCTCCTGAGCAGTAATTAGTTTCTCTGTGGTGTAGATTTGAACCCATACGTTTCCAAGTGACATGGATAGAAGTTGTGGGAGGTAAGTACAATGGGTAGAAAATAGCCATTCAGTGGATACCAGTGCCTGCCTCAATGTATTAGCTTCTGCTACTATCTCTAGTTTAAAAAATATAACCACTAATTGTTTTTCTTTTATCATTGCTTAGATTTAAATATGTGGATGCACAGGCAGATAGAAAAGTTGTATTTTAGTGTAAAAGAAAGGGCCCTGAACTAGAAATAGATACTAGAGTGTCTATCCCCACCAACCTGTTCATTCCTGGTTGGCTTTTCACAAATCATTCCACCTCTAAGGCTCATTCTCTTCTTCAAAAAATTAGGGTTTTGGGTAGAGGATTTCAAGTTGTCACCTTGCTCCAAGTATGTTGATGGCTGGCTGGCACAGGCTCACAAAAGCCAATTATGAACATTTGTCCCCAATTCTGTGTTTCGTGACATCAGTTGGTAGCTTGAAATCCACCATGGTGGGAGTATTTACACCACAGAAAATGGCAAATGCTATATAAATAGGGACATATTTTTCTTTTTTGAAGAGCCGACTCAGCAGCACAGCACTTATTTATCTGTAACATCCTTATGCTAAGGAGAACATACATAATAACTGGGAACTTGCTGCAATGCCCAGCATGTGGGATATTACAGCAGATCTATCTTGTGACAAGTATGAAATTCACACACATTTCAACTGGACTTGGGTGTTCTTTTCTAATTATCCTATGTGGTTTATCTAGACTGTTCTGTGATTTTGCAATCTACTTGTTGAAAGAAAGGAATAAAAATGTTAATAGGAAACCGAATGTTTTATAAATGCTGTGTCAAAATTACTTTTTATTTTTCTTTTATTTCTTTAGATTTATGACCTATTGATATATTTCTTCCATTGTACCATTTAAAAATTAAGTTTTCTTGTTCTGTCTGAAATAATAAGTGACCAATTGTTAGGGTCAGTTCAGAATATAGAGGCAGAAATAAATAATGGAGTCAATAATTGAAAGTAAAAATTCCTGCCATAAAGCAAGCCTGTCTATTATACCAAGACTTCTAAATGTCTATCTTCTATGTCTTAAAAAAATCATTTTTTTATTACTCAGATGTAGCAGGAGAATAGGCAAAGAGTAGGAAAAAGCAATGGACACCAGGCAGAGAAGCAGCATTTATTCTAATAAACCAAAAAACCTTAGCTAATTTGAAAAATTAATGCCTTGTAGGGCATATTTTGCTTTTAGAAAAATACCCTCCCATCTCCCATTCCTGTCATGCCCACTCATAACGTCCTGGTCTGACATGGAAAAATGTTCCAGTTTGCTTTTGGAAATGTGATTCAGTCTTGCTAGCAGGGATTCCTTTGAAAGATCCTTGACCCATTCTCAGGATGCTCTCAGTTTGCCAGAAGCAAGCAACAAAGGGGATGGGGTTTCACAAAGAGAGAATTCAGAAGTCTTCATGAGTGTAATTCCTCTTCAGGGCTGCCCTCACACTTCTGCCAAGACCCAGCAAGGTACCTCCATGAGGGCACTTAGTCTTCCCTTTCAAAGATATCCAATTACTCAGGCTCCAAGCTATGAAGCAGGGGTTCAGTAAGCATGTAGTGGTTCTTGGGAACCTCCCGAGAAGCAAACATTGACAGGTAATGTCATAGCTGCCTGTCACTATCCAACAGGGTCAATCTCTGGGTAAGTTCCTGGCACACACAGTGTTGCTTTTAAGTCCTGCTGATTTGGATTTAAGTTTTTCCCCTTTTAGGATTTTGCCTGAAAGTTCTGTTTGACTTGGAACTCCCTAACTACCAAATTAAGTGTAATGAGCATGATAAAAAAAAAAAGTTCATTGAAATTTACCACAGCCATTTGAAGAAACTTCCAATAAAACCAGAAAGAGAGCCAATGGCCATCTGCCCAGTGACATAAAACAAAAAGCTGCCCACCAGGAGATAGAAATAAAACACTAAGGAAATCAGGAAGAGGAAGAATCCAACTTTTTTCTACAATCTCTACTTATCTAAATTTCAGGCCTTCCCAAGAATTAGTGAAATTCATCTGGAAGAGTACTCTATATAGTCCCTAACAGAGATCAACGTGCTTTTATTTTGCTAATGACAAAAAGTATTAAGCAGACACACACAAAACCCCCATACACAAAAACAAATGAGTTATTGGTGGGGTCCTTTAAAGTTCTCTGCCCCGCACACTGGTCACCAAAATGAGTAAGACTTACTTTTTTGTGCTCTATGAGTTTGCCTCACTTTAAAAGAAGAAATACAGATAGGTAAGTGGATATAATACGGGAAAGAAAAGATTTTCATCTCAGAATAGTGATATATTCATTTTCAGAGACGCATTTCCTGTTTGATAAAATGAGAAAGGATAGTATGCCACCAGATGAGTTGGTTAAAACAATAATCTTCTTAATAAAGAAAAGTATAGTTCATAGAGGGTGAACTTGGCTATGTCTGTATCACCTATAAAAACCAATTGCCTTAAGAAATAAAATTTTAAAAAATGTAAATTGAGGGAAAAAATAATCAAAACAAGTTAAATTGGCATCTAACTTCTTGTGTGTGTGTGTATATATATGTGTATCTCCTGCACACAGTAAATAATAAACATTCGATGACAAATAACTGGTTGATGAATATACATGTAGCCTTTAACTGCTGTCTTTTTAGGTAGAATCAAAAACTGCACACAGATTTTAAGTCCCCGGCACATGTGTGTATAAACTTTAGGTATTGGCATTCCTTGTCTATTCTACTTAATTATTGCATTAACATTTTCCTAGTTATTTTTCTTAGCTACTTGTATTTTCCTTCTCTCTTAAACCACATTTTCAAACTAGGATGTCTCAGGGCTGTAGTATTTAATGATAAAGCATATTTGTTAAATTTTTTTGCAAACAATATTGATAGTTACAGCATGTGTACACACTTTCTTAGATTTTTGTGTGGAAATTCTTTCATCATTTTTTTACCAGTATCCCTTTGGGATATCTCAAGACCCCAACATCTGGTTAGTGGTTTCTTCGAAAGGCACATTTTTTGAATACAAAATGTTCCTTTCCTTAAAATAACAATAACAATCTAATTTGCATGCTTTTAGTAGCTTAAAAAGGCTGAATAAAACTCACTTTTCCTTAATAAATATCAGCTTCTCTCTTATCATACTACAATGCACCTGCTCTGAAATAGCACAGTTTTAGATTAAAAAGATATACACAAATAAATAATTTGGGAAGTTAGTATGCAAAATACAGAAATAGTTGGATTACTCAACAAAAGCTAAAGAAATGATCCCCTGGTGGGAGCCTGGGTAACATGAACACCTGTTGTGTGTGGAAGAGATAGAATAGGTACAGATTTAGTGCTGAGAGTCTTGAGTCTAAACCCTGGTTTTATCGCTTTGATGTTTGATGAATTTTTTTAACCACATCTGAGACTCAGTTTCCCCATCTACAAAATTGTCAGGCCCCTACCTCAGGCTTTTTATAAATATCATTTATTTATTGAAACAAACAGTGCTATATCGCTTACTCTATGCCAGGCACTATTCTATTTTAAGGACTTTCTAAATTGTAATTTGTTTAATTTTCAGGTCAGCTTTATAAAGTAAGAATTACAGTTCTACTTTTAAACGTGGTGACTTTCAACCAGAAGGCCTTCAGTCAGTGGCATGCCAAGGGAGGGAGCGATTGAGGTGGCCCACTCCAGGTGCAGGTCATAAATGTCTGCCTTTTTAGGAGATAATTTAAAAATAATAACAAAACCAACTAAAAGTTGATCTGGGTTTTATTGTTATCAGGCAGGCACTGGTAATTCTAAAGAATTTCTGTGGCAAAATATTCTTCCCATTAGGGGGGATCCCACCTCTCGTTTATCTCTGAGTATCCACTGCCCGCAATATTTGAACATTGTTTTTATAATACAATAAGAAAATAAAGTTAAAAGCATTTGTAAAACATTTGAGAATTTAACAAAAATATGAATAGACAGTAGGACTACAGATAGTCTTGAATGAGTTAATATATACATATATAAAATATAGTATATATCTATAGTAATGTTAGGTATAGCATATATGTATATATGTGTGTCTATATACACACATACATACATATTATACATATATACCTTTTTTATGAATAATTAACATAGTGGCATCTGCATTTTGCCTTATACACAAGATGTTCACTGGAGATTAGAAAGCTTGGTAAAATTTTTAACTCCACTTTCCTCACTGCTTACTTCCTTTTTGTAAAATGTAAATAGACATTTTCAGAGGAAGTTGCAAGTTAAAACATATAGTTTCTAAAACAACAATAATCATAATAATAACTAAAGCAGAATGAAGAACACTTCATTTCCACCATTTTTTAAGCAAAAATATTCAAGCCTATCTAAGCCGTAGGAAAAGCTTCTTTAATTGAGTTGTGAATCTATCTCAAGTCAGCTTAAAACTTCAAATGGAAAAGTCTTATTTTATGGTGGAGATTGTCTAGATGCAATCAGAAGTCCAGTGAATAATTTTTCAGCTATCCACTCGGCTATGCAGCTGTCACTTGGGACATCTTAAAAAGCAGTGTATACTAAAGTAACAGAGTCCACTTTGGCAACCGATGTGATTTTTTAAAATGACAATATCAAAGCTTATTTTGAATGGATGTATTAATAGATTTTAAGGATTAATTAAATTTAACTAAAATATTACTTGGGGTTTACACATTTTAATCTTTGGGTCATCTTTTCTTCTATTCAATACACTTATCAGTTTTTATATTCCTGACAAGTTTGTGTAATTGAAAGGTTTGGACTTTGACCTGGGTTTTTCAGGTTCAAATCTCACCTCTACCTCTTATTTGTAATGTAAGGCTTTAGTTTCCTACTCTGGAAATAGGTGGAACAACATTTACATCACAAGATATGCTCTGAAGATTAAATGGAATAAAGTTTACATCAAGTCTAGTTTTGTGCCTGCTAGTTTCTTCCCTCAAGTCTTCCTCTCTTATTCCACTTCAAAGATCAACATATTTTACATTAGCCCTGAGGAGTAGCTATCTTTAAATTTCTCCTGCAATGAGTTACTATCTTTAGGAAGTCCCTAGGTAAGGTTTGGAGATGGATTAAATGTCAGCATCTGCAGGTGAGGCTTGGCTAGAACACAGCAGATTTATCCAGAGAGGATTATGACTGGGACTGCTATGTGTATGCAAGTGTCATGAGGCATCTGAGAAGGAAATTCAGCCTGTTCATTTTTGAACGAGGAACCAAAAAATGTCCAGTATGTTTATTATATAGTTATTTTGGAATAAAGGACAAACAAAAGCTATATTTCAACATTAAGAAGATGTTGATGTATACTTAGAATTTTTTGTGTGTGCCAAAAGAAATAGAACATTCCCTTGCACAAGTGTGTATTGAAGTGAAATGAAACAAATGGTCCTTTATTTATTTATGTAAGGCTAGACATTGGGTATATTGCATCATTTAAGCTTCATCCTTACACTTCATTACCTACTAAAAATGGGCCCTGCTTGTAAGTATTTGTATAATCAGTGATAAGCTATGCTTTGAGACAGAGTGGTGCAGATCAAGCATTAGAAGAAAAAAAAAAAAAGAAAATCTTACTTAATCTTTTGGAACACTTAAAGAATATTTGCTTCAAAATTGGAAATTTCCTGAACTCCAAGTTAAAAAATCTTAGAAACACTGTATTTCCCAGAGACACTGAACCACAAATTACATGTTGATAGCTTGGAAATAATGGTCCCAGTAGTTATAACAGATTATTTAAAAATTTTGGAATTTAGTGAGAACACAAAATCAGACTTGAAGGCCTATATCCTGATTTTCTTATTTTTCAGTGGGATAAAAATCACATTCCCTTTTGCCCAACACTAAGTACCTACCACAATTTGGCTGGGCCTCAGTGTATTTCTCAGTACTTTCTAAAGGCTCTTACGGTGGGAGTAGAATAGGCACTGCTCCCTCCTGCTGCAGCAGAAGAGGTACACATTTTCTTCTGTCTTCTATCCCTTTGTCAGATCTTTTCATTCTACTAGGAGTTCCCTCCCTATTGTTCCCTAAATATTTATCAGATTTGAGTTGAATCTTTACCTTTCCTATGAAAGTTTTCCCCTCTCCTCTAAATTGCATCAATCTCTCCTACAAATGAACTCAGGATTCACCTATTTCCATATGGAAATTATTTCTTAAAACTTTGCTAAACTTTTCCATGTACATGGATCTTCTCATTTCAGCCACACGGTGTTCAACTTCTGGCAAGAAGTATGAATTTAGACTTTTTTCAAAGTGCTCAACATGGTTGTATACAATGCAGAAACAGGCACAGAATGTTAGGCAGGGGAGGAAGACATTATAATGCTGTGCTCTACCTCTTAAGGTTAAATGTAAGGACATGATAGTCTGGAGAAGTTATGCACTTATGAAGTGCTTGCCGAAGAAGGAAAACTTATGTTTAGACAAAAGTGATAAAAGTCTGTAAGGGTAGAGATAGTACCTGAATAAAGGAGGCAAGTGTACTTTTCCTGGGGCCCTTTTCCCTCCGGGCTCAATCTCAAGAATAGAAAAATATACTAATCCAATTGGGTCATATTCCAGAACAATACTTCGCCATATATTCTAGAAGGCAGGGGAGGACTGCCTTAAGACTTCACTCACATGAGCATGCCAGGTTCTCAGACCTCTCCTGGGCTCTTACCAGGGCAGCTCCTCACTGCTTCTTCTGCTTCCTCTTCCCATGTGGCTGGGGCAGTGAGGTCCGAGTCTTGTTGCTGGTGCTTTCCTCTCTGTTCTATTCCTCTGTCACACATCTGAAGCACCAAACCCTACCCTTACCCTTAGTGGAGTTTCTAAGCCAGCATGGAGCCTGGCTGAAGTCTCTTGTCCGCTCTCTTCCCCTTTGCTTGTGTGTGCTCAGTACATGTTATCAATTCTATCTCCTGTGCTTAACAGGAGGATGGTAGGATGCTAACATTTGACTGTTAGTTTTAGTGAAGGATGAGCTGGCCTTGCTACACTCTAGTACTAGGCTTCATGTGTCAACACAATTTATCCAAGAGCTCTGTATTAGAATTTGGCACAACAGCCCAACTAATAGTAATATAAAACTTGGCTTTCTTTTTGCCATTGTCTCTTGGCTTTATATTTCCTTAGGGTAACGCAAGGGGATAAGGTTATAGCTAGACAAAAGATGGATGTAAGCATTTCTTATTTCCCTAGCTAAATACCATCAGATACCACTCCAATGCCCACCATAATTTTTAACAGTAGGTTTCTCTAGTCCTTTTAGGGGACTGAGGGTGCTACTAGGTTAGTCTGGGAAATGCAAGTCAATTCTTTAGTCTGTAGTCATGTGCTCTCCTTTGTCAGACACAAAGTTCTTAGAAAGATTACAATCATTAGATGGAAGGCAATTGGGGACCACAAAGTGTCCAGAAGTGTCTATCACTAGCTCATATAATGCCCTTGAGAGAATTAGAAGGCACCCCAGTGCTACACAAAGCATTATATTAATAGTTCACCAAGCTAAAAGTGGTTTTGATTTCGGCTCCCCACACACCCATGGCTGGGCGGCCTTGGGCAGGACAAAATCTGCAGGACTTTGTGGTGACCTCCAGCCAGAATATACAGTTCATGTGAGCATGTTGGTTTAATTTGTTTGTCTTTTTTTAAGGTATATTTCCTCATGAGAACTGCCATTGTGTAAGGTACAATTAAATGTAAATATTATACTTTCTAATCTTATAATAATTTCCTGATAAATATAACCGATAAACTAGTCTGTAGCATTATATTACAGTCTGTTGCAATTGGCTCTCCTGGTCTCCTATTTTCTTACCATGGCTATATTTGATCACACTTTTAGGATGGAAATAACCTGGTCTTAATCTATTTGATAAAAAAAAAAGTTGGCAAGCCTCTTTTATGAGTAAATGGAAAGGGTTTTGCAAGGCAGCATATATAAAAAAGAAACATTAATCCTAACCCTTCACTCTCTTAAATGGGAATTAAGGTCAACATTCTTAGAACAGCCAACTGAAGTGGTGCTAAGTTCAGAAATTCTTTGGAAAGAAAACCAAACAGCTGACTTCCACTGGAGAAAAAAACATTTCAAGGGTTAGGTGCTAGCACTGGCAGTGTCTTTCCAAGCCTCTTCTCTTCAACTAAGTCATTATTTTAAGAGAATAACAAGAAGTCATTTAGAAAAGATCATTATTATATTTATCTACTTAATTCTTTATTCTTAATTAAGTCCTTCTACTCCATTATAAGACACAGTAAGTGAGATTTTTCCTGAAAGCCTAGGTTGCCCCCTAGGAGAAAGTAAGGCATTTAGAAAAATACAGAAATCTTTCACTCCATTAGAAATTACTGATGCACAAAAAATATATTCAAGAGAGCCTCTAGAAAGAAAAACTTTCATTAAGGTAAGACTTACCAAATTATGTTTTCAGGCACAAGAGGCAAATAGTATCTTTTTGGAGAAGACATGCTCCTATGAATGATCTCTCATGGACTTCACTCCTTAGATCTATGTCTCTCATTTCATCATCCAACACAACAGATATTATGATACTCAGACACCCCAACAATGCATTCTCTGTCCAATTCCCAGAGTGGTCAATTGTATAGTTTTCTTGTTCCAAAATATTTTAAAATTCAACCTCTGAGTCTTAAATATGATGTTGTGACTTATAAACACATCAGCATACAGACAGTGTTCCTTCAAATGTGTACATTTTCTTCAGATCTCTCCAAATATATTCTCTGATCCACAAAAATATATCTATCTTGAACTTGACTAAAAATAGTGTTGAAGTTAATTCCCACTTAAGAGAGTAGGGAATTGAGATACTGAAAAGAACAGTTAGGAAATGGAAACAGATTTACACTTTGTCAAAGTGGTCATTTTTAGCACCTTATCATAGCAACAACATAAACTCTTTGTGAATTTAGTTTTGACAGCATTGGGATTATCACTTTTCTATCTGAGATAAACTGTAGCATGTATTCACCATTTGTGTCAATGGCTCAAATGTTTTAGCATGACAATAAGCTAAACCACATTTAATTGCATGTGATAGTTTACAAAAGGATTCATAATAATTGGGTGTTGTTATTCCCTTGTTAAAGATGAGAAAACCGGGGTGAAGAAATTCAGCCTTACCCTTAGGTCATGCAAATACCTAGCACAGACTCTAGTCAAGCTCATGGCTTCTGCTTGGTACTCTCAGGGACTTATATAATGTATATAACACACAAACACAGAGGAAAATGTATTGTAGGTAGTGTTGGTGAGCTATTAACCAAAAGTACAGTATTTTTGGTTGTTTCCACCTCACTGGAGAACAGATGAAGGTCATAGACTCTAGTGTTTACTGTGTCATTGAATTTCTGTGAGGGATTCTTTCTCTGGGCCATGGTCTGTAAGGAGAGGGAATTTCAAAAAATGTCAACAGTGATCATTCCAGCCCTAGCATTGTGTGACTCTCTGTTTCTGTTTTGAAAATGTGGCCAAATTTCAGCTATCTGGTAAGTTAAATAATAGTCTTAAAAATAAAATTAGAAGTTTCAATCTCTGCCTTCTATTAGAATGCAGAATAAGATTTAGACAAAAACATTTGGTTCTATGATACTGTAATTTTAGGGGCACAAGGATAGTGGTCACCTCCTAAATAACCTCACATTTCCTAAAATTATTTTTATATCCTCATATTATATACACAGAGATACTTCCTGAAACATTGTAGCACTTATTTATATCAGTAGTTCTCAACCGGGTATGATTTTGCCTCCAGTGTATATTTAGCAATGTCTGGAGACATTTTTGGTTGTCATAGCTGGGAGGTGCTACTAGCATCTATTGGGTAGTGACTCTGCTAAACATCCTGTAATACACAAGATGTCCCCACACAAACACGCACACACAACAAAACATCATCCTGCCCTTTGTGTCAATAGTTCTGAATTTGAGAAATTCAATTTAAGTTTATAAATAAGTGAATAACAATTATAATATAAAAATTTTTTTCTAGTATTTTCAGTTTTGGTCCATTGACACTGGTAGGATACATATATCTTCAATGATGAAATCTTCACTTTAGCTTATAATGCTCCCTGAGATTTAAAAAGTCAGAATTTAATTTAGTAAACTGCATCTTTTAGAAAATGAAAGTAGCCAGGAGAGCAATAAGTAGGAAACCATTCATTCATACCTTTGTGTGAATTAATGCAATGAGGAATCATTGTGGGGAAAGGCAGACCTGAATGAATGCCATAAAAGGAGGATTTATGGAGCTGTAAGGCAGCTTGAGAATGCTAGGCACCAGGAGAGAGGGGATTCGAGAAGGATGATGGTGCTCAGTTTTTCTTACTTTCAAGTTTAGTCCAACTGTTCCTCACTGTAAGCCACGAAGAGTAGCAGAACTTACATGTATGAGTTTCAGTGCTCTTTTTTTCTGGTTCAGCTTCAAGTGGGATATGATTTTTCAAATAGCCAATGATTGAGGAGAACAAGAGTAAAGGAAATACTGACAAATTAATAGATTGGCTGACAAATTATTTTATTAGCTTCTTGGGATGAGGAGCCTCAAGGGTTCATAAATTATATCACTAGCCTCTCGTCTATGATGTGTAGTTTGACTCAAAAGCTGAACCATCGACCTTTCTACACCATGCATGATTTAGTTTTCTTTTCTTTTTCCTTTTGTTTTTCTAATCTGAGTAATCTGCTACCTTTGGACTCTATCTTTGCTATTGAAGGTACTATGTAACACATTCGGACAAAAACCAATGGATATAGCATCCTGCACAGTTCAAGCTGTAACTGTTTGCATTAATTATCTACTGTTGCCTAACAAATTGTGCCAAAATTTAGCACTGTCATAACTTGTTCTTTTGTGCTTCATTTTATTGTGTTTTGCAAATTCTGTGTTTTTTAGAAATTCAAGGTTTGTGTCAAGCAAGTCCATTGGTGCCATTTTGCCAACAGCATGTGTTTACTTTGTATATCTGTGTCACACTTCCTCACAATATTTCAAACTTTTTCTTTGTTATTATAACTGTCATGGTGATTTGTGATTAGTGAGCTTTGATGTTATTATTGTAATTGTTTTAGGGTGGCACGAACTGTGCCCATATAAGACAGGGAACTTATCAATAAACCTTGTGCATGCTCTGACTCTTCTACTCAAGGGCCATTCACTCTTCTCCCTCCCTCTCCTTGGGCCTCTCTATTCTTTGAGACACAACAATATTGAAATTAGGCCAGTTAATAACCCTACAATGGCCTCTAAGTGTTCAAGTAAGAGGAAGATTTGCATGTCTCTCACTTTAAATCAAAAGCTAGATATAATTAAGCTTAGTAAGGAAGGTATGTTGAAAGCTGAGATAGGCTGAAAGCTAGGCCTCTTGTGCCAAACAGTTAGCCAAGTTGTGAATGCAAAGGAAAAGATCTTGAAGGAAGTTAAAAGTGCTACTCAAGTGAACACATAAATGATAAGAATGATAAGAAAGCAAAACAGCCTTATTATTATATGGAGAAAGTTACAGTGGTCTGGATACAAGATGAAACCAGCCACAACATTCTCTTAAGCCAAAGCCTAATCCAGAGCAAAGCCCCAACTCTCTTCAATTCTGTGAAGAGTAAGAGAGGTGAGGAAGCTGCAGAAGAAAATTTTGAAGCTAGCAGACATTGGTTTATGAGGTTTAAGGAAAGAGGACATCTCCATAACATAAAAGTGCAAGGCAAACAGCAAGTGCTGATTAAGAAGCTATAGCAAGTTACCCAGAAAATCTATATAAGATCATTGATGAAGGTGGCTACACTAAATAACAGATTTTCAATGGAGATGAAAGAGACAAAATGGCCTTCTATTAAGAAGATGCTGTCTTGTACTTTCATGGCTAGAGAGGAGAAGTTGATGCCTGGGTTCAAAGTTTCAAAGGACAAGCTGATTCTCGTGTTAGGAGCTAATGCAGCTGGTGACTTTAATTTGAAGACAATGCTCATTTAAATTTCAGAAATCCTAGGACGCATAAGAATTATGCTAAATCTGCTCTGCCTGTGCTCTAGAAATGGAACAACAAATAAAGCCTGTATGATAGCACATTGTTTACAGCATAATTTACTGGATATTTTAAGCGTACTGTTGAGACCTACTGCTCAGAAAAAAAGATTCCTTTCAAAATACTACTGACCATTGACAATGCACACCCAAGAGCTATGATTGGGTGACGCACAAGATTAGTCTTGTTTTCATGTCTGCTAACACAGCATCCATTCTGTAGCCCATGAATCAAGGAGTAATTTTGACTTTCAAGTCTTATTTTTTAAGAAATATATTTTGAAAGGCTATAGCTGTCATGGACAATGATTCCTCTAATGGATCTGCACAAAGTAAATTGAAAACCTTCTGGAAAGGATTTACCACTCTAGATGCCATTAAGAACATTTTTGATTTATGGGAGAAGGTCAAAATATCTACATTAACAGAAGTTTGGAAGAAGTTGATTCCTTTCCTCATGAATGACTTTGAGGGGTTCAAGATTCTAGTGAAGGAATTAACTGCAGGTGTGGTAGAAAAAGCAAGGGAACTAGAAGTGGAGGTGGCAGCCTGGCTGAGCTGCTACAATCTCATGATAAAACTTAAATGGATGAGCAAAAAAGTTTTTTCCTGAGATGGAATCTACTGCTGATTAAAATGCTGTGAACATTGCTGAAATGATGACAAGGGATTCAGAATATCACACAAACTTAGTCAATAAGGCAGCAGCAGGGTTTGAGAGGATTGACTCCAATTTTGAAAGAAGTTCTACTGTGGGTAAAATGCTATCAAACAGCATTGCATGCTACAGAGAAAACTTTCATGAAAGGAAGAGTCAATCAATGCAGCAAACTTCATTATTGTCTTATTTTAATAAATTGCTACAGCCACCCTAACCTTCAGCAACCACCACCCTGATCAGTCAGCAGCCATCAACATCAAGGAAAGGCCTCCAAGAGAAAAAGATTATGACTCACTAAAGGCTTAAGTGGTCCAGCTTATGAATGAAGTGAAAGACTGTAGGAAAGAAAGTCCTTTATAAAAATACTGTGGATGTATGGGTGTGTGGGGTCTTGGGGCAGGGATTGGAGGAAGATTGTAGGAGGGAAAAAAGGAAACTGTATTTTTATTTAACAGTTTAAACATTATATAACATAACTGCCTGAACATCTGACTTCAAAGGAGATAAATTAAACTATAACATTATTGACATTATGAAAATATTCACTACCTTACGTAGGATCACGAGGACTTGGAAAGTAACAATATTGCAAGTGTTGAATCTTTAGCATTTTTTAGCAATAAAGTATTTTTAATTAAGGTATATAAATTGTTGTTTTAGATATAATGCCATTGCATACTTAGTAAGATTACAGTAAAGCATAAGCATAACTTTTATATGCTCTGGAGGATCAAAAAAAATTGTGTGACTTGCTTTATTGAGATATTTGCTTTATTGTGGTGGTCTGGAACTGAACCTGCAAACATTTATCACCTCACTTAGGTTCTTACAGTTGGGGATCTGGTGATGACTTAGCCTAGGTGGTTCTGATTCAGGATCTTCAGTCTCTGAAGGCCTGATTGGGGGTAGAAGATCTATTCTAAACTGATTCACCTGGTGTTGGTCTCCCTTTAGGGCTTCTTAAAATATGGCATGCTCTAGAGTGAGTGATTAGCAAGAGAGAGAGAGACAGCAAAATAGAAGCTATAGTGTCTTTTATAATGTAATATCTGAAGTGCCATATCATCTCTCCTGCCATATTTTATTGGTCTCAGAGACCAACTCTAGTAGAATGCAGGAGCAGACTATGCAACGGTGTGACTACCATGAGGCAAGGCTCACCGGACCGTCTTGGACACTGATTACCATATTGATGGTCTCTTTAAATTCAACAATCAGCTTGAGTCCATCCAATTGAGGTGTTTACATGTAATCATACACAGATAAGCTCTACCATGGGTAACTTAAAAATAATGACAACAAGCCTTGTTGGGAAAAGAAAAAAGTGAGCCCATCCATGTTGTAAGGAGAACTACGTTGAGTTTATTGTACATATTCACAATGATCTTTTTTTTTAAAAAAAACAAATATATTTTAGGTTTTGCCAGTTATATTGTCCAGAGATAGCTTTTGTACTAATCTAGCCAGAATTCTAAGTTTGCCATGAAATATTAACTTTTGGCTTTTTGGTGGTATAATTCAAATAAGAATTAGAAAGAATTAAAATGAGTAAGAATTACAAAGGACTGACTTCTAGTCCCTGTTCTCCCATTTCCCAGCTGCACAACCAGAGTTAAGTTCTGATCTTAGATACTTCATTTATGAAATAGATTTAATAGCACTCATCCGCAATGGTTGTTTTGAGGACTAAATACTATGACCTGAGGCACGTTACTGTGCACATGGTGAGAACATAATAAACAGTAGTTATGAACTTCAGCTTCCATTTCAGTGTTTTTTAAACTGAACATTCTGACCATTAGTAAGTTGGGAAAATTAAAAATGGGTTGAGTCAAGCCTTCTTGTACAAATAAAACAAAATTGAACAATGTAAAAATATCAGAAGTGGGGTCAGAGACTTGGTTTCTAGAATTTATTGTGTCATTGGAGTATTGTTTTGTGAAACTTTTGTTCCTTATTTATGTGCACACACACAATTATGTGTGGGGGGGGAGGGTATTTGTTTCTTGTTTTGATTAAAACTATACCTCTTACTGTGGGTCACGATGAAAAAAATGAGAAAGCCCCTACTCTAGCCTTAGTTATATTTATATTTTTTCCTGAGGGGAACCAAGCTTATTCTCTTATACTGATTGCATCTCTCTGAATGTTTTGGAAGTCTTTTAACGTTTCTTTGTTGAAGAGTCTCTTCCTGTTTAGAATCCCATTGAAAGATGAAATCCCAATGCTCAAAGAGCCATGACCTTTCCGTGTTACACCATTAGACATGCCCCAGGCGAAGACACGGCTCATTGCTTCATGCCCAGTAGCTTGGTGGCTGCAGATGCATTAATGGTGAGAGTTACAGGAAGCTCAGAAATCTCAGTGGACTTACACATTTGGAATTTTTTATATAGCAATGGCCTATTAAATACAAGGACTTTTTTAGTTGTGTGATTAAATAAAGAAGTGCTAAGCCCCTGAGGTTTATGAAATTCTAAACATCAATCTGTCTTAACGAGGCACTGCTTCTCATGGAGGAGAGCACCATTTGAGGCTTTTCCTGTCAAGTTTGCCAAGTTTCCAGTAGTGAACCATACAAATAAATGGGTTTTTAAAGAATTATTCTATGTCATATTTATCGTGTCTTAATTTTGCATTGGTAGCTATCATTAGTAACTTGAAATGTGTCAGCTTCAATTTATCAGTCTATTTATCAATTTATCAGAAAAACAAAAAAACCTTAAAGTCTTGCAATATTGTTACTTTTCAGGTCCTTGTGATCCTATGTAAGGTGATGCATATTTTCATATGTGAATAATTTAAAATTTATCTGCTTTGAAGTCAGATGTTCAGGTAGTTAACTATAATGTTTAAAATGTTAAAGAAAAAGACTGTTTCTTTTTCTTCCCTCTTACAATCTTCCTCCAATCCCTGCTGCAGACCCCACACACCCACAGTATTTTTATGGAAGACATCTGGGAACTTTCCTCACTGCAGTCTTTCACTTCATTCATTGCTGCCCTAGCAATTCGTAGTCTAATCATCATCAAAATCATAATTACAGGTAATTCTGGGTTAAATTCTCAAGGAGAAATTTCCCTCTAAAGATTTGAAACAACTAGCACATGTTGCACATGAGGTTTCTTTATACCCCGTGGCTATAAAGTCTGTAAAAACTAGTCAATATATAGAATAAATGGCTTTCTAACATAAAATGGAATAAAATAATATTATCTGTTTCCAGACTTTATGGCCACCATATAATAATACATAGATATCCTGAGATAGTGTTAAAAGGAAAAATACTTATAATTCTTTAAGAATGAAGATTTGTAAAACTCTTTAGCATTAGACGGGCAGTATGTATCAGGGATCTAGAGTATGCTGTAATAAATCGTTTATATTTGTATGGCTACAGTTTACAAATAGTGTCATTCTAACTTGACAAAACTGCTTTGGCATAGATATTATTGTATTTACAGATAAGGAAACTGAGGCTCAGAATAGTTAAGTGACTTGCTCATAGTCACAACATTAATAAGCGTTAAGAAGGTAGGCCTCTAATAACAAGTTTCTCATTAATGTTTTTTGTTGTTCCATACCATCTCTCACATCCACACCCACTGAGGAAGTTTAAATCCCATCCTTTCCATTAAAATCTTGTTATTTTATTTTTCAATATAGGTATATTCATGATTTTTCTTGTTTAATCCTCAATAAGTACTATAATACAGGTGCATTATTCTTCCTTTTTTTTAGACACAGAAGCTAAAGCACAGAGAGGGAAAGCAACTGGCTCCAAATTATACAGGTAATCAATCTCTAGCCTAGAGCAGTCAGAGTCCAAAGCTTGCTCTTCTTTCTCATACAGCATTTCTCATGTGCTGCTTCTCATGCAGGTATAAATCAGAACTTGGTAAAAGAAATAATGCAGTGGTTAATATTAGTTGTTCATTGTCTTCTGTGAAACTGTATACACAGTTACACCAGAAAATTCACACTTCTAATAGACTCTCGAACTGCTTCTTCCACCCTAACCACAATCAAGTATGAGTATCTGACATTTGCATGGCACCTTACAACTGACCAAGTATTAATATTTTGACATACACTATTTCATTATAGCAAACTTCTGAGACAGTTAGGACAGGTATAATTAGCATGATGATTTTACTGATGATAAATATTTGTCTTACAGAAATAACAAACCTTAAAATTCACATGGCTGATAAGTAAAAAAAAACCAAATCACTCAGGTCCCCTGATGACACATTCTGGGATCTTTCCACAACACCATGCTAAAGATAGCTCAGCATGCTGCAAGATTCCACCTGCCTGTGGGAGTTCACCAAGACCTTTCCCCCACTTTGGAGGAAGTCAGGTAGCCCACAAAGATTCTTGACTTTTGATATGAGAAATCCTAACAGCTGGGCTGTTAGACATGGTATGCATTAGTCCAATCATAGACAAGCTGGGGAAGAATTCTGGTTCTGCCTTGAGCCTCATTTGTGTGTCTTTTGGGAAATTACCTATATTTTCTGACTCTTCCTTTTTTACAGGTGAAAAAGTTGTAAGAATTGTGAACAAACAAATATGTGATTTTTTGATATGATGGTGGTTTTCCAGCTAACTCACTGGACATTTTTCTATAACACATCTCATGCTCTGGCATGAGAATCCTTGGCTTTAAGAAGTCAAGAATGCAAAAGGCATCAGTGAGATCCTAGGATCTATAACGTTTGGGCTTCATAGTTTCCTGGAGATAATGATGATGATAATATTAAAATAATTAATTTTAATATTAAAAAGGTAATAATGAAGCTGTGAATGTTGAGAGCAGCCAGCCCTGGGTGGGAATGCACATCAGGACCGAAAAGAGGCTTGATGAAGCCTGCACTTTCTCAAAGATATGTACGTGCTCAGTCATGCTGAGTTAACTGAGAAGACCAACCACACTATTTCTTCTCTATGAGTATATGAATAAAAGCATCATGGATTTCACAAATTTGGTATATATTTTTCACAATCTTGTATGAGATATTTGTATTTTAACAGTTACCACATTATAGTGATGTCTGTTTATATGTTTATCTTTCTCACAAGACGGGACTAGGCAAGAGCTGTATCTTTTGCATCTTTCTATTTCTATGGCACAAGGCCTGTTAACATAGGGCACATATGAAAGTCACTCAATAGCTGTTGATTGAACTGCATTTATTTTATATCAAAAATTATGTGAATATATATTGCCTATACCCATGTACATGTGTGTGTATCTGTGTGTCTGCTGATATTTAATCTACCATTCTGTGCTCTTATACCTACTTGGTAAGACATGACATTTTTGAGGGAAAATAATTACATTCTATTACATCATGCCACATATATATTCTATGTATGTAGAATATGTTCATACACATGTATACATATATAGACTATATACATATATTCATATATATGAATATCTATATAAGACATGTAAATATCTATATATCTGTAGAATATATGAATATATAGCCATATGTTCATATAAATATATATACAGAAAATATGCATTTATAGAATATAAATGTATCTATATGTATATAATATACACACATATACATATATTCTAGAGATATATATATATAGATCTATACACATATTCTATCAATATAAATATATAGCTCTACAAATATATCAATCTAAATATAGATTTATGTAAATCTATCTAAATGTAGATTTATATAGATCTATATATATTTTTTAATTCAAGATTCCATAAAAATACATATATATTTGTAAAATTTCTATAAGTATATTGAAGTATAAGTTTGCTTTTAACGACTAAAAAATTTTGAGGAAAAATTATTTCAGTTCAATAATTTCAATTTAGATATAGTTCAGCATGTTTTAATTTAGTAAACAAGAAAACATTATTTCCTAAAGAAAAAGTCTTATTTGACTATTATTGATTGGATTTTGTTGGTAAATTTTTTAAAATCCTAATATTAAAGTTCATTCTATGAGAATAAGTTTTCAGTGTGAATATATGAATGTTAGAATGCGTATTTAGTTGACGTTTTTGTTTATTTGAAGGTGTGATACTGTAATGAACAGGAGAACTAGCATGGTACTAATCCATATGACATATGACAATGGTATCTCTGTTTTGGTTGAGTAAATGAAAGAAAGTGCTGATGCTTTTCAGCAAGGATAATTAACGTGGCCATAAATAGCATATTGCTATGGAGCTGAGGAAAGAATAAGTCAACTTGTCATATAAAATAATTATATTACATATTTATGCTGGGTTTAGTAAGGCCTCAAAGGCCCCACTAAATATTGACCCAATCATTCTTTCAGTACCCCTATGCATGGTAGTGGTGAAGGGAGAACAAATATATGAAGACATTTCTACCATCAGAAGGTGATAACCAAATGTTAGGTGCCTTCATTTCTCCTCCAACTGGTGACAACTCAAATGCCTGTAGGATCTTGGCAGCTACCCTTAATAGCTAAAAGGTCCAGAAGTTTTATGCCTAAGAGAGGTAGGAGCTGTGGAAAACTGGAGATTATATGTCCTGGTTAAAGGCAGGACATGTAATTTGGGCAGGAAAGGGCCTGTATGTCATCTTTGCAGTAACCAAGGATCTGGGGCTGACTGGAGTAGAAAGAGAATGACGGGGGCATCAGAGAGACTTGAATTTGAATATAGACTCCAGCGTTTAGGCTCTGTGCCCCTAATCATGTTACTTAACTTCTCAGAACTTCTGCCATCTCATCAGCCTATGAGAACCATACCTATGTCAAAGGGCTGCTGTGAGGAATAATTAAAGAAAGTATCTAAAGAACTTAGCTCATTGGCTGACCCACAAGAAGTGCTCAGTAACAACGGCTTTTGATTCTAGGCTTTGCACACAGCTCTTCCCTTTCAGTAAAGACCACCTGAAGGCTGTTTCTGCTCTTTTATTTTTTTTTCTTTACTTCTTAGGAAGCCAGGGAATTGGGGGTGATGGGTAGTGGGCAACACTAGAAGACAAAACCCAGCTGAGACAGTGGGGCATATCTACAGAGGGTAGCAGTGTTTTCCAGGATTGCTCTGAGCAGGCTACCTCTAAACTCTGCCAGATGTTTATAAGTTCCCACTAAAAATGAATGCATTCTAAGCACATTTCTTTGTTTTTCTAGTTCTTTATTTTTTTTTTCAGAATATAAAATTAAATTCTCCTTTTCTTAAAGTGGAAAATACCAAGCCATTTCAAGAAGAAAATAAAATTCACCTGTATTCCCATCAGCCAGCTATAGGCACTGTTCACAATTCAGTGTTTCTTTTCATTTTCCAATGCATACAAATGTGTGTCTGCATACACTTACCATAATTAGTAACATACTTAATATATCATTTTGTATACTGCTTCTTATGTTGAGTAAAGAGGGTTTTGTTTTTAAACCATGCAAAGCTGGTACATTTTAGTCACTTAGTACCTTAAAACCTAGGCTATATAGTCTATTCAATGCAAGGCTGCCTAGGAAGTTGGGAGGGCTGTGTTTATAATTGTGGCCATAATTATTTTAAAACCTTAATGTAGTAATTTATATTTGAGAAGAACTATAGAGTCAATTTTTAGTTCTGGTAACATGTTTCTTTTTCTTTCTCAACCCCCTAATTGCTCTCTCTGGGAAATAACTATTTGCTAAGGATAAAAATTATTCATTCGGATTCTTGAGATACTTCTTTAAATGGGGGAAGATTCATTACGCAGCTTTTCCTTCAGGTCCTAGAGAAGAAACCCTGGGGGCTTTGTGAGAGTGAGAAACAGTTTGTTCCTTCTTGCATCTGAGCTAGAACTCAGGGTAACAGGAATCTGATAGAATTTGTACTCCTCTCCTCAGAGTAAGTTAGATCTTGGATACAAAAATATTTTATTAGTAGTTAGAATTACTAAACCTAACTCAGTCCTGTAATTCATAATGAAATTATACTGCTAATATGCCTAAGTCTAAAAAACATAATATTGATTAAAAAATGAGTTGAAGAAACATACAATAAGGTAATATTTTTGAAAATCTTGAAAATATACTAGACAGTATGGTATATTATTTTGAGTATATAATCATGTAGTAAAAGCCATCTCAACTTCAGAATAAAGTTAATTCTGATTGGGAACAGAAGGCGCTTTGGTTGTCTATGTAATGAATTATTTCTTACTAAAAAGGAAAACATCCAAAGCAAATATGTCAAAGTGTGACATCTGTTAAATATGTATGGTAGTTTCACGGTATCTACTATCAACATTTCATGGGTATAAAAATATTTCTAGGAATCCAGGATTTAGAAGTTCCAATAAATTAGACCAGCCTTCTTTCAGATAGTGAAAATGTAAAGTTTCAAGTGCTTACAGCTTGTTGGGTGACTAAATTGGGAGGAACACTGTCAGGTGATCTACAGCTCCCAGAACTATGTTAATGAGTCTTTAAAACTGACTTTTGCAAAATTCCTCTGGCAATACTTGTAGTAATGAGACCAGGTATTTTCTGCAGTTACTCATGCTTAGTTTCATTCTCTTGTGATGTGTAGTTAATTCTCAGAGAAACTAATTCATTATAATGGTAATGTGGGCTCTCATCCAATAGCCCTTGAGATGTAACAAGCATCACCAGGGCACCAGAATGGCCTTTGTGAAAGAAGAAACAATGCCCAGTGTCTGTAGTCCTTTGATCAAAGTGAGAAAAAATAGGGATTGTAGTTCATTTATAAGATGTCAGCAATCATTACCCCTTTCTTATGCTTTGAATGCTGATTTCCATCCTAATAATTCTTCAGTACTTGGACCAACGGTAATTTAAATAAGAACTACTCAACAAATATTATTCAGAAAAAATTAGTTGGACCTCACACATAATGCTTTGGAATGTTTATTATACAATGACATTGACAGTTTTATGCCTGTACAAATTTGTTGCACATTCCATTGAGTAATCCCATATTGTAGAAGAAAACACACACACACATACACACACACACACAAATTTACCATTTATTTTGCCTTCCTTAAGCAGATGAAGGAAAATTAATTAAAAACTCATAAACTTGAGACATAGTACAGAAGAGAAAAAGATAAACAGAAACTTTATCTCAAGAAAGGAAGTAGCATAAATGGAATGGTGATAACAGCCTAAAAATTTAGAAGATTGAATAAAGAGGTTTCATTGGAGGTTCAATTTTAAATGTTAATACCTTGCAATTTCACATGACTTATCAAAGTAAAATGATGGCAATTTTCTACCTAATAATGGTATTCCTAGAAATCTATAAATCTCTTAATTATTAAGGCTTTTGAATTTCTGTTACTGAGTATCTCATATCACCTGCTGAGTATTTAAATTTTATGATCAGTCCTGTAGTGCTTCATTTAAATGCAGAGGTTTCTTTTAAAAGATCATTATCATAAGCTGTTTGTTTGCTTCACTGTCATTCGTCAAAGGAGGAAAAAAATGTAGTTTGCAGAAGATGTTTCTTAGAAGAGTTACCCTGTGGCATCTCTTTTACCCCATCAATCCCCCACAACCTACTAGCTGCTGGGGTGGTCTGCAGTTCAAATGTCAAAGCTTTCTCTTAAGTGAACCAGAATGTATTTTGTGTAGCACGCAGGGGGTTAAATTGCATTTCAGATAAGCAAGAAACTAAAAAGCATTAAATTAAAAGAAGACATGTTTGCAGTTTTCTGTTTGAAACAATATCTTGTTTAGTTTAAAAATGATCACTTTTAAAACAATGCATACCACTTGCTTTATGATTCTTCCATTTTTCTGTCATCTACGTATAAATTCAGAATTTGAGAATAAGATTTCTGGGTTGTTAGGCAGAACACTGGAGCTGTCCATGACACTTTAACAGGCATTATCTGTAGTGATTAAATTTTACATCAAATACACCTCATTCAAAGAAAAGTGATGCATTGGTTATTTTAAATGGATCCTTAACCAAATAAACCACAACAAAATGAACATAATTACAAAGTATGAATGTAGAACTTGACACATATGGATTGGAAATATGGGAATATATATGTATGAGAGCAAATTGTGCTAATTTATATCTCTGTGTATGCACACATATACACACAACATACATGCTTATATGTTATTAAATGGGTAAACTTTATGCTTAGTGTGTTTGAAAATATAGTAAAGTACACAAAACTTATCTGCTTGAGCCTTCTGCATGAATCTCATATTAAAAATCTCATGTCATGCTCTTTCCCTGTGTGTGTGGTGTGACCCTAGCAGCATGCCCTTGCTTCTGATTGATTTATCTCTTGATTCCCTGAGAAGCACATTCCAGAAGGTGGGCAGGAGAGTCACCTTGCCTAAGCAAGCAGAGCTCCTTGTGTCCTGCCATACCCTTCCTGGTATCCTTTCTCATCCCCCTACCCCCAAGCTTTCTAGGCCATTGTTTTTTATATTACAGGAGACATAAGAAGTGCATGTCGTCCCTTCCATGTTCATTTGGGACTGCCTCTGGGAAGACTTCCTTGATTTCCTCTTTTAGAGAATTCATCCTTTTCTTTATTCTACCCCGTCAGGCAGGCAGGATATTTGTGCCTTCATTCCAGCATTTGTAACATGCTTACATTATAAGCAGTCTCAAGGAACAGAATTGAGTTTTACTTCTTTTGCTTTTTTGTATGGCTGTGATTAACACATAGTTTTTAATGTCTTTCCTGGATTTTACTTGATTAACATAATTACTTACAGTAGAGGTGACTGGGAAAAGCAAAGTAGAAATACACAGTAAGACAAGAAGGAGTGATATGGTCCAGTAAGTGAGAATATTTGTCTTCAGACCTATGTACTTTTGCATCATTTACCCTGAGATCATTAATAATTGCTAATATGATATTTCCTGCTTTAAAAAACAAATGTAATTAGGCTAAGCTCATAATTGGAGACTTTCAATATTTTCATACACAAATTCATTTATTCATGATTAATGAGTTTATCTAAATGGTATTGAGGCCCTACTCTGTGCCAGGCAGTGATAGGAAGTGATACCAAGTTGAACCAGACAGTGTCTGTGCTTAGGCAACTAATGGTATACTGGGGTGGTGGGCAATGCTATTAGGAAGAAAAAAGGCAGAAATGGTCTAGAAGTATAAAGGAAAGGAATTAAAGAGAGGGAATTCATGAAAGGCTTCCTAGAGGAGGAAAAGCTTGACCTGAATTTTGAAAAACAGGACCTAGCCCAAGAAAAAGGAAAATGAGGTGGAAAAGAAGCCTTCCAGTTGGGGCAAAGTCATATGCAAAGACATGGGGGGGAAAAACAGAATAGTGTGTGTTTGGCAAAATGTAAATAAGTTTGGTAATTTGGTGTGTCTGAAGCATAGGGTACATGTAAGGTGAGAGGGGCAGGGTCCGCATTGTCAAGAATCTTCTATGCTGATTAAGGAGTTGTTGCAGGTAGTGGAAGCCACTGAAAGAATTTAAGCATTGGCATGACAAGGCCAAATCTGTGCTTTAGATAAATCCCTTTGACTACGCCATGGATGATGGATAGGAGGAAGCAAGTCTGGAGTCAGGAGACCAGTTATGGGGTGAGACCAGTTATGGGGTCATTAACAAATCCAGAAGAAAAATGATGAGAGTCTGACCTTAGTCAGTGGCTATGAGGATAAAGTAATGTAGTAGGGAGAGAAGGAAGAGGGGAGTGGAATGGACTTAGCCTTCAAGAGAAGAGACTAAAGCAACACAATCTGGCGCTCATTGAATGTAGAAAATGAAGAAGAAGAGTCAAGGTAATTCCCTATGGCTTGGATGAATGGGTAGGTGATAGTGGTGCCATTCATTGCAATAAAAAAAAAATAGGAAAAGGCCAAGCTGTTTTGGAGAAAAACAAGGAATATATTTAGAGCAGAATGATGCCTGGGGATTAAGAGATTCAGAAATTCTAGCTTTTTATCTTAAAACAGATGTGCCTGCTATAGAGATTTGATCCAGGGCTTTTCTATTATATTTCTGGTATCATTGTTTCTTTACTTCCATTAAGGATATGTATGCTATATTTTATAGATATATATATTCATATTTCAATTTTCTATAATAAATTAAAATTCAAATCTTATAGACTCCTATACTTTATAAAGGAAGCTTTAAATCAAGAAATTTGAGAGCCTCATGAGTCATTAGAAATAATCAAATCCAGCCCTTCATTTCATAGATGAAGATCTTAAACCTAAATTGCTTAAGTGACTTGTCCAAGTTCATGGAGTAAATCAATGATAGTACCTGGATTAAAATCCAGATATCCTGACTCCTGGCTGACTGTGTTCTTAATGTGCCATCTCCCTTTTTAAAAAGGTAAAGGGAAAAATTAAGCAGGCACAAATGTTGTTAAGGTTTCATGACTCTGACATTTTCCTTGTGTGAGAAGGTGGGTGTGGAAGAGAGGTGCCAGGCTAGTAAAATGTGTTTTGGCACAGGAGACATCTCGTTTGTTTACAAAGAGAGAATGACTTTCCTGGGTCCTGGCCCAACTCTGGGGCACTGTGAATGACTTTGGCAACTTTCATCAGCCACAAAAATGTGGTCTCACAAGAGTTATGACCAAGAAAAGCGATCGCAGGAGAATTTGTTCATAGGGGATTTTCTGGGGTGCCCTTGATATCTTCTCCATATGTCTCAATGCGGGTGCTGCTACTGCTTCTTTAGAGGTGATATAACAAAAATCTGCTCACCTGATTAACACCAGTAACTGGAAGTGTCTCCCTATTTACAGGAATAAATGTAGTCAGTCACAGGTAGACTCCATCACAGCATTCACTAACTCTATTGAAACAATCAATCTACACATTTCTATTTCCTTCCAGGCTCAACTCATTGTACTTGTAGTAACTGGCACCAGGCTTAGTACACAGTACATATTTATTACACATATGCTAAGAGTCAACTGAACGGATGCAGAGTGTAATAAGTCTGAACTGATAGTAGAGTCTGTCTGGTCCTGGTTTGGGCCACTTGTGGGGTGATGCATAAGCAGAATAAAATCAAGGGGTTACTGAGACTCAATGACCCAGGAGCAGATGGTGGACATCAGTGCTAGGAAGCAAGAACAGAGTCCAGAAAAGAAAGTCAAGACTGCTAAAACTGATGGAGCATGAATTGGTATTGGGAAAGGGGACATCAAAATCAGGAGCCAGCAAAGATAAAGCAAGTAGCAGGAACCAGGAAATTGGAGAAGGAACGTGGGGTGGGCCAACAGCATTGACAGCCCTTGCTGTCGTCTCAGCCTGACGTGAGTCTGACACACACTGAGGGGCCACAGCCTGGCATCTGACATTGATTAGCTGTTCCACCTTGCTTTCTATAACCTCTCTGAACCTCAGTCACCACATCTATAAAATGAGATCCTTGGAGCTCATAATAGTTAATGTCTCTTTCAGCTCTTTTATACTAATGGTTTTCTTTTTTCCATAAATAGTAAGTGTTCCTCAAATATCAAAATGAGAAATGGGGTCCATGTCATGAATATCAGTCCAGAAACCATTTTGAATATTAGCTAAATAGATCTATTGTCTAAAAAGACAAATGTACTTCTCCATTTGGTAAAAGAAACAGTGTGTTTGGAGATCTAATAATAGAAATTCCTGCAAATAATATATTTGGCCTCAGCCATCTTTTTTATAAAGCCATAAACCTAGATATAGTTGCATTTTCAATATTGCCACTGATTTATGAAACAGTGATATTAGATAAAACCATCAACATTTAAGGCATTTTTTACATTGTTTTACCTTTTTATTGCTTTCCCATATTTACCCTTTTACTTTATTTCATGGTTGTTTTGCCATAACTGAGTAATACCATATGCACCAACATTCAATGAGGGTCCACTTAATCTACAACATATTTTAAGCAAACAATGCCTATGTCAATTTTTATAGGGTTTAAAATGTTATTTTCTTAAGAATTACATGGAGAAATTATATTATTTGTGCTTTAAGATAGGCTTGGTTTAAGAGTTCCCTTGCAGTGATCTCTTGGAGTGAAATGATAGGGAATGCATTTCACATATAAGACATGTCATAATCTCACACAGATTTTGGTTCTCATGAACATGAAGTACCAAGGGTTTTAAGAGTCCAGTAAGAGAGCTTTCCCAAAATTCTCTCTCTCATAATGGAGAAGGATAGCATTAATTCTCCACTTTAGTCATTGGGCAAAGGACAGGGTAGGCCATTTATGAGTGAGCTACAATTGGCCGATAATCTTAACTTCTTAAAAATATTTTGTCTTTGTCTATTCAATAATACTACTTCTCATACAGTTGACTGGATTATTTCCTTTCTCACCATGTATAACCTTTCCCAGGATTTTACAGCCATAGTGTGCAAATGTTTAAATTAAAAAAATTTTAAAATGATCTATCATTGAACAAGTTTCAGCTCATCATTTCTGTAGCTTTCATTTTACATATTCCCTGCACGAATATTGTGTTATCAGAATTTGTCTATAACACTGGTGGCAACATGCTTGTGTTTGATGGAAGACTTTCCTTTCGGATGGGGCACAGCCTGCTGGGTAATCTATCTAGCCTCTTCAAAAGCAATATATCAGCTCTGCTACCAAGTCATCATGTGGATCTTAGACAATTTCCTTAACTTCCGTGAGCCTCTGTTTACACATCAGTGAAATGAGGCGAGTAATACAGTATCCGGATTGTTGCAGATATTCAATCAACTACATATTTGTAAAACCTGGCACATAGTTAGCCTCACTAGAGGCTTAGTTATTCCTATTCCCTTTGTTATATTTAACAATGGTTGGTAAGAAATAGAATGGGCAGAACAAAACAAACTTATGTGACTAAGAAAAAAGGTAGGAACTTACGAGAGAATGTTTAATGATCCCCTTGTATTAAAAGTATTGGCAAAGTAAACTTTCCACATACCTGGCCCTATAGTTTCTGATCTCACCTCTAATTAACATGGTCTCCAATATGATGAAGCGTAGTGAAAGTGATCCTTTTCTATTGATGCATGATTTTTTCAAAGGAATAAGTAAATGCATACTCAAGAGCTGGCTAAACATGTAATCAACCAATCAATTAATCAGTCATTCAACCAGCCAGCCAATCCAATAACTGAGCACTTGCCACAACTCTGAGGCTAGTGGAGCATCAGAAAATAGAGTTTAGAACTTTCTTTGATGTCTGACTTTTCTTTGATCTCCATGAAGTCAGCTGAGGCCTCTGTTTCTTAAAGCTATAAAATGGAATCAGTTCTCTCCCTATAGGTTTGGCATAAAGATCAAATCAGACAATGTATATGAAATCTCTTTTGTAAATATCAAATCACTTTACAAATATAACATTATTTCCTTGCTTAAAAATCATCATTAATCAAATGTCATCTCTTTTCAAATCATATCATATATCCTTTTCCTAGTCTTTTGGACAATACTTTATAAAACTCTGGAGTAGCAGTATAGTCAAATAATTTTATGATTCAGGTTGGGAGACTCTTTTATAACTCATCTGTTCTTGTGGTCAGCATCTTCTAAGCTTGAAATTCACATCTTGGATGTTTATAAAATATTAAACCTTAAGGTAGCCATCATTTTCTGTAAATATATTTTAAAAACCAGTAGGATATATATGAAGACAATCAAATTTGTTACAACTCTTTCCTGCAGCTAGCTGATATGGCACATCAAGATGGATTTCACAGTTATACATCTGCAGAGGAATGTTTAGAGATAAGATGAAAGCAGTCCTCCTTATTAATCACACATTGTATGTTTGACTTCTGCCTCTCTCCTCGGCCTTTAAATCAGCTACATCTGGTTCTTGCTACTTAAGTGTGCCATTACCTTTTGCATTAAAAGGCAGTTATTCCTAGAGAAAGCAGCCCCATTTGATTAAAAAATAATTAACTAGAGTTATATTCATACTACTCATCATGGCAGCCCAAATGAGAATTTTAGTATAGGTTGGAGACCTACTTCATTTCTACAACATGGTCAGCAGAACTGAGAGGCACCTTATGGCTGTGATGAATGCTAGTATAAAACAGTTATTTTGCTTTGCCAGTGTTAATTTTATAGTATCAAAAAAAGCATAATAGTACAGTATCAAGATCTGACACATAGATAGGATCGCAAAGCAGCTGAACCTTGATGTAATGACCTATACCAGGGGCTGTCCTCCTCTATGAAGACCGGGGTCCGTGGCTGTTACAATACTCAGAGCAAGTCAAGCTCCGGGGACTGACTCCTGCTAACCAGCTGCATAAGAAATTGACGTTAAATTATCAAACAGATCCTGTATTGGAGTTCACTGATAGTGAATTGTCTCTCCGAAGGGAAATCTGCATAGGAAACCAAATTTCTTGTTAAGCAGTGTGTGTGACATAGCAGAGTAATTCTGATGTTCTAAATCAGTGCTACTCAAGGAAATTGTTGTCATTTTGTAACAAAGTAAGAAGCTTGCACCAGAATGTAAATTATAGGATCACTTTTTTCTTTTAGAAAGTTTGCTCATGTACAGACATGGATAATATATGTCCCCAACCTATACTAAAATTCTCATTTGGGCTGCCATGATAAGTAGCATGAATATAACTCTAGTTAATTATTTTTTACTCAAATGGGGCTGCTTTTTCTATATATCAGGTGAACTAAACAGTGTTCTTCATGATAGATAATTTACATTCTGGCACAAAGTTCCCATCTCATGGCTAGCTGATCACAGACAGTTAGCATACCAGCAGTTGTTTCATGGCCCACACTTTGAGAAGTACTGGTCCTTTGCCTGAATTAGAATTACGTTGGGAAGCTTTATAAAATATATAGTTTCCTAGTATGCACCCTTGAAGATTTCTGGTGTGTTGTACCTCCATCTGCATTTTAAATTCTTTCCATGTCGTTTTGATGAACACTCAAGGTTTAGGGGTGGTTATAACATAGAATAATTAAGTAGTGCTAGGCTGAATAAACTAGGGGTTAAGAATATGGGTTTTGGAGTTGGGGGTTGAATTCTTGCCTGTTCTTGAGCAAGTTGTTTTGGGGTTTCTAAGCCTCAATAGTTTCATCTATAAAACACATAAAGTTGCTGTGAGGTTTAAGTGCAGTTATATTAATAAAAGGAAAACACTTAGCTCAGTTCCTGCTGCATAGCAGGCAATTAATAAATGTCAGCTATAAATGACTGGTATTATCTTCACAGTAAAACTTACTTCTTGCCGTTTTTTAGGTTATGCACGTTCATGTATATGCATACATACTCCCTTGTCCAAATAATCTGGACAAGTAAGGAACATGCTGCTTATGTTTCCCTGTCTGAGCCTTCTTTTGCTAAACATTTATCAAATGTAATAGTCAAAACATTTGGTTGTAAATGTTAAAAACCTAAATCAATGTAATTGAAGGGGAAAAATGTTGGCTGCTCAGGGGGAGATTATTAGATCATGCAACTTACAAGTGAATGACCAAGGGTGCATTTACCTAAAAACATGGCTGGATCCACATGCTCAAAAGGTATCCTTCTATCCATATCACCTGGCTCTATCATATCTATCTATAATACCTGTCTATCTAGCTACCTAGCTATCTTTCTGAGCTGGCTCTGGTTTTGTGGTAGCAAAATGGGCATCAACCTTGTTAGGCATATATATGTTACCACCTTACTAACCACAGAGAAAAAAGAAGTTCTTTTGAAAATTAGTTTGACAAAATTCCAAAACTGAGGCTTAATAGCCTTACTTTGCAATATCTTTCCATTCTTGAATAACTCACACTTGCTAAGTAAGAGCAGAACATTATGGTTTGCCAGGCTCAAACATGTACCTGCTCCTGAAGCTAAGGTGGGAGAAAACTACCTGAAGCATTTGTTTGGAAGGGGTGAAAGATAATTTCCCAAAAGAAAGTTAAGGGATGTGATAAGGAAAAGGAGAACACATGATGAGGAATCCAAACTGACAGATATTTATTACTCTGACCTACCCTCTTTTCCTCTACCCTTCCCTTGTCGTTTAAATACGTTGGTTCAATTGAAATAAAGCCACGATTTGGCCCAGAGACCTTAAATTTATTAAAATAATTTTCAGATATTTATTCTAATCTATTTTGTGTTTGTTTTACAATAAAATGTTACGGGTTGAAATTCCCCATGTCTAACTTGGAATACAGAAGGAAGGGGAATATCTTATATTGACCAAGAACAGATTCAGAATTTATTAATAGCTTTGTGAGTTTGATTCTAAACTTAAATTTATGTTCGCTTAGGGAAGATTCATATTTGATAAATAGAAATAAGCAAGGGATGATGTTAGAAAGTGACCTGCCAAAGTTTCACAAAGGGGAATTTACATTTAGACTTTATTACATGATAATAATGTTACTATGGATTATTAAATAGTGGATGTATTATGGTTCACTAAGTCAGTGAAAATCACGTAGCTGTTAATGATTTGGAACCCGGCTTGTGAAGCACGACTTGGCAGAGCTATCAAGTGGTTGAAAGTGTTGGTATGAGAGTTAAGGACTTCAGTGCTCAAATCCAGTCTGGCTGTTTTTGTGGTGTGTGGCCTTGGGCCTGACTTCTCTGGGATGCAGTTTCCCCACATGTGTAATTGGGTAATGAAATGTAGTCACCACGCAGTGGTGGGGGAGAATGAAGTGCACTGACAGGGAGGTGCAGGCTTCTTGTGTATTTGTCAAGCAGTGCATATGCTTAGCTTTATTCTCCCAGGTGCCTAACAGGCTCCCTTGCAGTAAGTCACTTAATAATTCTTCCTGGCCCCATGGTACCATTTGTTTTACAACTATAGTGTTCTCTATGATGGTGCCATAAAGGACTAAATGTTACCCAAGGCAAGAAGAGTTAAGACCAACTTATGGGCTGCCTACTTTTGAGTTTGCAAAGGAGCATGGAGAATGGTTATAGCTAGCTGGCTCTCAGGCTCTGCAGCTCATTTCCATACCTCGTCATTTATATGTTAATATTCCCCTTAAAGGCTGCCCTCCTCCTACTCCTCATTCTCCCAATGCAGCGTGATTTTTTATTTATCGTTACAAAAAATGAAGCAGCAGGCTGAATTTCCCTGAGATGAGTGGTCAGCATGGTGTAATGGAAAAATCAGAGCACCAAGATTTAGATTTAAATTATTATATGAACTCTGCTGCATTTGTGCTGGGTGACCTTGGGTTCCTCCCTGACCCTCTCTGATTCTGTTGCCTGAGCTATAAAATAAACAGAACAGTGACACTGACTGTGTCTAACTCCCATCTCTGCTGAGAGGGTTAAATGAGATAATGCCAACAACAGAAAGCATAATACAAGTGCATATTATCATCATGATTGTGATTATTATGTATATGTATCAGTTTATTAACAGTTTGTTGACAACTGGATTCCTGTGTGCTCTGCTTCCATTTCCCCAGCTCCCAGAGATACAGAGGATCCCTGCCAGATGGCTGATTTGCCAGCTGCATCTTGTTTTGTCATTGTAAATATTACATGCCCCAACTGGGAGGCTTTGCTTATAATGTAGAATGCTTTGTCCTTTATCTCTTGCAGCTTGAGAATTACATTGTGGAAAATATGAAGTCGGAGATGGCCCAGATACAGCAGAATGCAGTTCAGAACCACACGGCCACGATGCTTGAGATAGGAACCAGCCTCCTGTCTCAGACTGCAGAGCAGACCCGAAAACTGACAGATGTTGAGACCCAGGTACACCCCCCGGGGCCAGAGTCTGCAAACTCAACCAGGAAGGTTTTGTGTGTGTCTGTGTCTGTGTGTGTGTGTGTGTGTGTGTGTGTGTGTGTGTGTGTGTGTGTGTGTGTGTTTTCCTTTAGCTTGCTCCATAAACACAGAGCACATTTCAGCACTCAGATTGGGGAAACATATACACTTTTGTTTATTGGTAATAACAACAATGACTGCCTGACATGCTATGCATGTTTCTTTTGATTTAATGAGGCTTGGTATATTTAACTTTGTATGTGTTTTGCAAAAACACGGCTGGCAAAGGACCTAATCAGTGTTTAAATTCAAATAAACACTGCAGCTACCAACTGTGATATGATATGTGTCAAACAAAATAACCATTTGGGTTAAATTGGTGCCTTTGATGTGCATTTTTGACCTGTCTTGTTTTGTCTCTGGTAATTCTCTAGTTATTGTGGCACCTGCAGAGGGTTTGTGCATTCAGTGGATAGAAAGGAAAAGCCAAATGAACTGATCAAGAGAGTGAGAGTGTGTGTGTGTGTGTGTGTGTGTGTGTGTGTGTGTGTGTGTATCTCCCTACCAGGGACAGTGACATATTTATTTGAGTACAAATCAGTAAAAACTAAGGATGCTCTTCAGTCATCACTGTCGCAAACCCACCATCACAGTTTAGTGCAAATAGCAAATATCAATTTGATGACTAGGAGATGATCTCTTGGTCCCCTTTTAGCTATGAAAATGGTCATTCAGGTATCATTCTGCAACTCAGGGGATGACTATCTCAACGTAGTTGATTTCTGGCATATTTCTGGCTGAAATATGTCAATCCAAAAATTAGGTGCAACCTTATTTCTAATTTATTTCATTTATGTTAATGACATCACAGATATGTGGATATTTAAAGAAAAATAACAATGTTAATTTATGTGGACAGAGCATTTTATATAACACAAACAACTTTCCCATGTACAAATGGTTTTTATGAAAATCATTTACAGTAGATAGTTCAGAGAGTTTGAGTGATTTCTCACATTGATACAGCTAGTGAATAAAATCTAGGACTCAAACTCCAGACTCACTTCTCTTCTTTTCTATCCTCCTTGATTAGTAATACTAGTAATTAACTAGTACTAATAATCAATAAGAACTTAAGTATTGACTGCACTGGAGGAATGAATCACATAGGCTTTAGAAATGTTTTTTTTTTTTTTTTTTTGCTGCACATTATCATCAGATCAGCATGAGGGATGGGGGAAAATTTGTAACTAAAAATTATAAGACTTTAATTGTTTATCATCACACTAAATAAGTTTCATAATCTATGCATATTGGCTTCTTGTGGTATAAATAATGTGATTGTGTTTTTTCTTATTTTTATTAGAACAGAATGCTCATCCTCTCCTACAAAACACTCTCATATATTCAAAAACTGACACAGTATATCTTACTTGATTGCACATTTGAAATTTTTATAGATCTCTGTTAAAATAAATTTTATGACATAAATGGCAGGGTTTTGTTTAATTTTTCCATCCCCCAAAACCTTATCTTGGATTGTTTTTGTTCTATTTCCACCTAGGAATTGTAGTTCTAGGAAAAAAATGTCCCATTGTTAAGTTGTTAATCTTCACACTGTTAAGTTGCATGCTATATAAGGTTTTAATAGACAACTTGTTCTGTCTGCATCCTTAAGGCCAAGACATATGTACTTTTGGAAAATAGTACAGAAAATTCAAAGAAAAAAGAATATATGAAGCAGCTAAAATTTATTATTAAGGGCCAATGAAAGTTTATTAGATACAGCAGGAACAACTTTAAGATAGCTAAAACCAACAACTAAAAAATCACCAACTTATCAGAACTACCAATGAGAGGAAAGTAGAGAAGGAAGACAATGGCCCAAACTGTATCCTACCTTAAGAAGTGAAGCCTATGTGTTCTTTTCATCTTCATTTTAATGTCTTTCCAAACCTTTTTCATGTAAACGTATACTCTTGTGGTGCTTATTTGAATTATTACGAGAAGATGTGTTCTGCTTAGACTGATGCCCTAATGTAGAGCCAACTTTACAAAATGAATCCTGAATTATTCCTTACCCTCAATACACCTTATGCATTTATAATAAGCATTTATAAACCAATAGATCCTTCTGTGCTATCCAGGTATGCTCTCCTAGTTTTGCTCCTATATTCATCTAACTTGACTTCACTTTGATAGGTGTAGCTTTTCCTAAAACTGATTTCAGGTCCTCAGTTATGTCAGGAACTCATGAAAATGACTTTGCAATACATTTTGGTGCCCTGGCTTTCACAGGATGATCTTATAAAGATCAGTAACTTATTGCTTTCTAGTTCTCTTCTGACTTTCTAGACTTGCAACTTAAAAAAAGGTGATAGAGCCATGGTTTTACTGCAACGGCATTTAAAGATACTCCTGTGCTCCATAAGCATCATGATCAGAAAAAAGACCTATAATGAGCACATCTAAATAACCCTCCTGGCCATGGTGAGAATCAGGAAACAATGCCATGCCCTTTCTTTCCTCCTTAGCCTGCCTTACAGTGTTTTTCTCACTCTGTTATCAGTTTGTGCCAATATCTCTTTGCCTTCAACATCCTTTTTCCAAGTGTGCAATATAAAGGGGTTAGTTTCAGGGATTATTCGTGTCCCTTTCTGTAATGTAATTATGTTTTTCACTTTTTCCCTCAAATTTGGTTTTGGAGGAGCTAATAGAAAAATTGCATTAAAATTCATCTCTAGTAATCTGTGCTTAGCTCAGTTCTAAGCAATTTTACATACATTAGCTATTTAATAATAAGAATAAATCCTATGTGGTAGATGATAGTGCCTTCCCTTGTTTAAAGATGAGGAAACTGAAATATAAAGAGGTGAAACAACTTGTCCCAGTTGAAAGAACTAGTGAATGCTGGAGTGAGAATTTGAACTCAGTCCAGCATCAAATCTCCATGCTTTACCAGCCCTCTCTCTATGCTGCCTCTCTCTGTATACCCCTTCTTTCTCTAAGTTTGCAGAATAGTAAGTGGGTCCAAGAAGAGGGAAAAACAGAATCAGGTAAAGCAAAAGGTAGTGTGGATCTAATAGGAGCCACCAAATGCTTTCTACAAATGGTGAGGATGCTGCTGCTGCTCTGCTAATGACAGTAATGACACCACCTATTATTGCCATTCTACCACGTGCCAGTCACATCATCTCATGGAACTGTAGGATCCAGTACTGTCCTTGCCACTTGCTGGCTGTATTCATTATGGAAAAGTTCCTTAGACACTGGGCCTAAGTTTCTTCCAATTTCCAATGCTTTACATGGGAACGTTAGTGTTAGAAATGAAATTTAATCAAGTACAAAAAGATATATTTTGAGTACTTCCTTGATGCAAGCTGTTTTAATAGCTACTATATAGAATACAACAAAAAATAAAGCAGTTCTTATTTTCAGTGAGTTTAATTGAGGAGGCATTTCCCCTAGTAAATTTCCTGCATGTCTAATCCCATTTTATCATCTGCTTCTCAGAGGTCACAAACGATCACACCTATTGTTTGGACCTCAATAGCGCAATTAGAAATATAAGACAATTCAGGAACAGTTTGTTCAATGAGCAGGAATCTCTAAGCAGAAACAGGTTTCTTCTCATATCTGCTCTCAAAGGAAAACTCTCAAAGTTGAAGCACTGTATCTCTAACTTGTTGAGGGAATAGTTGAATATTCAATATTTAGCCTTGGTTTAACAGAAATGGCAGTGAAACAGACTCTAACTGGGTAATGCATAAAAATACTCTGATGATTAATTTTTTTACAAAGTTTAGAAAAATGTTTGATAAAAGCAGAAAGTGCTTGCTGAGCCCACTAGCAGAGGGCTCAGCAAACTATGGTCCACAGGTCAAATTTGACCAGCCATTTCTTTTTGTAAGTAAAGTTTTATTGACCACAACCCCACTCATTCATTTTATATGTTGTCTATGGCTGCTTTCTCACTACAATGGCAGAGTTGAGTGGTTATACCAGAGACCGGATAGCCCACCACGCCTAAGATGTTTACTGTCGGGCTCATTATAGAAAAATCTGACCAACTCCTGCACTAGAATATAAACTCCTAAGGACCAGGATTTTTATCTGTCTTGTTCTTGTTCACTGCTCTATTAGAATTTAGAACAAGACTTGGTACATAGTAGGCTCTCAATAAATATTTGTGAGTGAAATGATTAAATTAACTAACCTTAGTCCCTTAATTTCTGTAGATTTCAACACAATACCTCTAAACCCAACGGCAATATCCTGAGGACCCACAAATAGCTGATGGGTCAGAATGTGACTTTAAGCACAAGCAGTCTAGTGCGAAGATGTTCTGACCCAACTAAGAACACTGAATGAATATATTTTCTCTATATTCTGACAAGTATAAGACATTTGGATACCTTCCTCACTCATACTGCTAATTTAGTGTATGTGATGAGGAGTCTGATGCCATCAGTTGCAACAAGCAGAAGACCTCATGGTGACATGAAAGAAAGCATTTTGGTGGCAGTTATAGACTGAGGGGTTTACCTTTTTAGCCAGAGGGAAGCTGCTTGTTTCTAGTTACATGGTAAGCCAAAGGAAAGAATTCAGACTCTGGAGATAGACTACCCGGGTTCCATTCTGTTTGCACTGAGCGTTAGCTATGTTGGTAGCTAATTTCTACATATGTAATGTAAGTACTATCTCTACCAAACTCCGTAACCAAATGAGGTTATTATTATATTGTAAATATAATATACGGTTATAGTAGTATATTATAAATATATACATTTATATATAATGAGATTATCATATTATAAATAAAATATATTTATATTGTAATAATAATGTTGCATATTATAATAATACATATATTATATATTATATTACATATAATATTATATATTTTTCTTTTGTTTCTTTCTATTTTTTCCAAAGATGTGCTTGTGGGATGTGTTTAGGCTAAGAAGGAAATGTCTATTGTCATTTTAATGGAACACTTCTATTATTGCCAAGCAGCAAGTTCCATAGACACATGGCAAAAAAGTGGTCAATTTATCATCGTTTGCTATGCAATTCTCTTGGTTGCTCACTTTTGAACTTCAGGCCTATTTTAATACACCAGTAATATGTAATATAATATGAATATATAATATGTATATATTATAAGTAAAATATATTTATATATAATTATATTGTATTAATTATAAATTATTATATCATAACTAAGATAAACATTAATTCCCTGAGATTATCTAATTTCCACATTTGTATTTTCTCAACTGTTTCACCAAAAATTTTAAGAAGTTTTGTTTTTCAAAGTTTAATAGTCCTCTTAATTTGGAGTAGTCGTCCACTTTTTTCCTTGAGATTGACATTTTAAAGAAACTGGGTAAATTATTTTCATAAATTGTCTCATATTCTGAATTTGTCTGAATATTTGTTTATTTTGCCCTTTAATGTACTCTTCCATCTCCTGCAGTTTCTTTAACTGGAAGTTAAGTTTAACGTCTTGTTTGGGTTGAATTGAACATTGTGGTAAGGGTGCTTTGTAGAATTACTGGTCACTTCCTATTGCATCTCATCAAAAGGCACACATGCCAGACTGCCACACCCTCAGTGATGCTGTTTGTTAACTTGGTTAGGGTTATAACCTCCAAATCACTGCATCTCAATGGTTCACTTTTCCCCTGGAAATTAAAAGATAACCTGTAGAGTAATGCTTTGTTACATTGCCCATCACTAACCAAATAAATTACTTTATTGATTTTGCAAACTGGTGATTTTTTAAAACTCTCTCAAAATTTAATTGCCAAGACATTATAATTTATGTTACTTTTTTTGTTTGGGAAAAAATATTAAACCAAAAGGAAACACAAGTCTACCATCAGGGCTCATTTCAAAGTTAATGTGCTATTGAAAGAGATTTTCTTTCATGGTCCTTGTATTTCACCTCAATCTCTATCTTTCTTTTAGCATTAATATTGATTAAAACATGATCAGAAGCACTCTTAAAAGCATTAAAGGGGAGCTGTCTGAAATTTTCTAGCTCACTTTCTCTGGGAAACTAATAATTTTTGTTTTTAAATGTTTGTTTATTTTTTTAAAGACAGAACTAAAGTTTTATAGACCATAAATCCTCAATTTTAGGTTTTATGCCTTTCTTACTCTGTGGCATATTTTGGAAAATTTAATCTTTGAAATTGTTCCTTGTGGGGCTTGTTCCATATACTCTTCACTCTTTTTCTTTCTTCCTTTTTTCTTTTCTTTCTTTCTCTTTTTTCCAGAGATGTGCTTGTGGGATGTGTTTAGGCTAAGAAGGAAATGTCTCTTGTCATTTTAATGGAACACTTCTATTATTGCCAAGCAGCAAGTTCCATGGACACATGGCAAAAAAGTGGTCAATTTATCATCGTTTGCTATGCAATTCTCTTGGTTGCTCACTTTTGAACTTCAAGCCTATTTTAATACACCAGTGGAGACAGTTGAAATAAAGCAGCAATGAGGTCAAAGTGATGGGTAAAGAAAAGAAGGAATTGGCATTTGTGCTCAAAACTAGCCCAAGATGACTGACATTTAGCCTGGACTTCTGAGATTAGGCCCCCTTTTCTCCCATGCTCAGACGCCGATTAGATTTGAACTGTTACTTGCTAGGCATGTGGGCCTTGTTACCCTCTCTGTGACCATTATCCAACTTTGTAACACTTACTGTTTGTTCTTCAGCATAGCATCCAACACATAGCTATTAGCACCCCAGTGTCTGGACCTGTGCTGGGGTCTGTAGGTTGAGAGGGCTCCAAACAGAATGGTTCTACATCTGTGCTATTGACATCCTGATAGGGGCAGAAAGACAGCAAAGGAGTGAATAGGCAGGACATAGTGATGATTCTATAAAGAAAATAGCATAAAGACAACCTGATGAAGAGTGAGGAGGGAGTTACTTTACAGAATGTGGCCAGAATGGGACTCTCTGAGCAATACTTGGGTGATGAGAAGTTGTCAGCCACGCATCTGGGAAGGGGATGGCATTCCATGCAGAGGAAACTGCAAGTGCAAGGGCCCTGAGCTGAAAATGAATTTGGTATGTTTAGGTGGCAGAAAGGAGGCTACATGATTGGAGCATAATAAACAAGCAGAAGAGCAGCAGGAAGTGAGATGTAAGCAGTAAGCAGGGATCTGATGGTGGGGGCCCTTGTTTGCTAGGCTAAAGACTTCGAAATTCATTCTAATTGCAAATGGAATCCCTTAGCATATTTAACATAAGAGGTGGCATGATCTGTTTTATGTTTTTAAGAAACATATGACAAATGGACTAGAGGTAGGGCAAAGTAGAAGCAGGAAGACAAATGAGAAGCTATAGTGGTCTCCAGACTTAGATATGGGCAGCTTCATTTCCCATTTTGGATGGTTCCATTCTGTTCTCAGGGGACATGGAAAAGAAAACTTACTGTCCTTTGTATTAATAAAATAAAAATTTTGGCATTTGAGAATGTTAGAAAGTGTGATCAGGAAGCATGGATTTTAATTAACTGCTTATGATATACTCGATTCAGTGAGACAATGTACATCTCATTCATAAACAAATATTGTCTTCTCTGTGCCAACCACTGTTCTAGGTGTCACCAAAATGTACAAGTGTTTTATTCCCTATGTCATTATTTTACAAATTGTCACCAATAAAGAAAGAAAAGTCTTACCTGGACGAAAATACGTTTAATAGTTGAAAGTTATATCTTATGTATCCCTAATGTTTATTTTCTCTATCATTTTTTTCCTCTGAGCTGCTCTTACTCTATATTTAAATCCTGTTTTTTCTGAAATGAAGTGATGCAGATTTGGACAATATTTTAAAGAATATAATATACTCCAAAAACATAAGATATGATTAGTAGAGTAAGTTTATACTGGCTTTCAGATCTATTCTTATGACAGCTGTTTAAATGAATCACAGCAACTTAAACTTTTAAAAGTACAGTTGCACCATCTCACCATTCTCTGCCCCATCTTCCCCTTTCCCTCCTGCTCCACTCCTTGTAGGGTGAGGATTAAAGGGTAAGGCAAGAGAGACCAAGTCAGGCCAAATCATACATGTGCAGGGTCAGATCCTGTCTTTATTTTAAAATGATATTCTGTTCAATATGGATATTTTTTCATTAATTTTGATCACTTTAAATGTTGCATTAAAATATTATTTATCTTGATTCCTGAGTTTTTTGGCCCTCCCAGTCAATTCTACACCTGAGGCAGTCACCTCTCTTACCTCAGCCTAGTTCCTGCCCTGTCCCCTCAGATATATCCCCCTCCCCTGCCACCTCCTGTAGCCCAAGCCCAGCCCTCTATCAGTATATTTTGAAAAGACTTTCTATGTGCATCTGATACAATCCTAGACTTAGACATGCTACAGAATAGGAGGAAAGCTCTAATATTGTCTTTTTTTTTTTTTTTTAGAGGAAGACCCTTTAGTTTGATATTGATTCTGCAGATATTTTCCTAGGTCCCTTTCAATAAGTAGTTCTAAGAAAGGTGTGGCAATCATAAAAGTTTTCAAATAACTTTTATTTGGGAGCTTTTAAAACTAATTTACCTTATTCCTTGCCCTTTATATCTCCCTTAAGGAGGAAAGGGAGGGAGGGACAAGATAGACATGGATAGGACATTGACGCCAGTTTGAAGGCATCTCTAGGACTGGAGTGTGGAATCTTTGCCTGGAGAATGGTAGGTTTGGGTGTGCAGCTCACAGACTCATGTCATATTAAGGCCCAACTAGCTATGAGTCTTTATGATTCAAGATGAGTTGAGCGTTTTCTATAAGGACTCAGCATAGTGGAGTTGAAAGGATGATGACATCTATCTCTGGTGTAATCTGGGTTCCTGGTCACTTCATCTCCTCAGATTAAGACCCAAAATTGTTTGACTCGCCCTCACTTTAGTTTTCTGTGTAGAGCAGTAGAATCAGACTACCTGGGTTTGAAACCCAGATCTTCCCTTGGTTCCTTTGCAAATTGAGGTTCTCTCTGAACCTCAGTTTCCCCATTTGTAAAGTGATGATAACAATTCCTCTTTCAACAAATGGTCGTGTCTAGTAAATGCTAAGACTTCGGGAAGGGCTGGCATGACCTAACATGACCAATGTTCAAAAGATGTGTGATAATGAATTTGTCTAAACTATGTCAAGAGTTGTTTGCACATTTCTACCTGTTTTTGTAAGGTGATGGATCAAAACAGGTGTATTTTACATGCCTATTAGTTATTCATAATTGTCCACAATGTCTAAGACCTTGTACTAATACTTTGCATTTGTAGATATTGGAGATAAAATATATGAAGCAACTAGCACAGTAGAATATCCTAGAGTTTCAGGACACAAAAATTGAAATCACAATGTTCTTGTTCAACTACAACCTCAATGTCAAATCAATATAATGTATAAGAGGCATGTAAAGCATTAGTAGAATGTAGACCATTTGATTAATTATTCTTGAAGGAATATTTTTTTAAAAAAAAACAAAATGAAATAAAAAGCCCCGAATAATTGTTTTCTACTCTTTGATTTGTGATTGAATTTTTAAATGTTTTTATCTTTTATCTTCAGGTACTAAATCAAACTTCCCGACTTGAAATACAACTGCTGGAGAATTCATTATCAACATACAAACTAGAGAAGCAACTTCTTCAACAGACAAATGAAATTCTAAAGATTCATGAGAAAAACAGGTGAGTATTGTTTTGTTCCAAAAATATTTACTTATCTATATCCTCTACCTCTCTGCCAACTCTTTAAAAAATGAGGTTGAGGTGGTTTACAGAAAAAGAAATATAGACCTAAATTAAATAATTAAAAAGATAGGTGGCCTTATGGTGAATACAGTATGTCAACAATAAGATTAGTACTGTTGCTTACACTCCTGAAACACTTGCTTTTTATAACTTTTAACATTAATTTCTCTAATGTTTATTGGTTAAATCCTACCATATCCACAAAAATTATTTGATTCTATAACTGATTTCAGTGACACAAAATATTTACATTTTTTGGCACAATCAAAATATATAACTGTAGAGAAAAGAATTGAGCCTATTGAATTATTACTGAAACCCCTACTCTTAAGCTTTTACAAAGCTACAGTTTTTGGAATTCAGATGTCTTGCACTAGAAAGATGCAAAATTTATATTTTTTCCAGAAAATTATTTACAGGTAAGGCTGATCAAGAGTTTTGTTTTGTTTTGTTTTGTTTCATTTAAAACCATTTACTCTAGTTGTAATAAATGTCTTCAGTTAGCTTTACAAATGTCATAATACGATTATGCTTTACAAACTGTGAATCATCTCAGATAAGTGAAACGGGACTTAGAGAGCTTGAGTGCCAGGACAGTGAAAGACTTTATTTTAAAGTAATCAGTATTAATGATGGAAAGTTCAAAACACTGACATCTGTTGGACAAGTATCTTGTATTTAATTGCATTTTGTTCTGAGTATTTGGACAACTTGAATAAGTTATTATAGTTCTTGGATGTTATATTGGTTTCAAGACCGGTGTATTGATAGAAACTAATTAAATGCCATTGAGTTAGTGGAACTAGAGTTTCTTTCATATTCCAGATCAGGAAGGCACCTAAGAGGACTGCTAGTTCTCTTCTTACTTTACATATGAGGAAACAGAGACTCAGTGGAGGCGGGTGACCTGTCCAAGGTCACACAGCTTGCTAGTGGCAGAACCGAGAATGTAATCTAGGTTTCTTTGCCACTAGTCCTCCTCTTCCCGTTATAACACAAGGCCCCTTCAGATTATCCACAAGGATTTCTCAACTTTTTGCTAAAAGTAGACCTTAATGCCAACAATTACAATTAAATTTCTGCATGAAGAAGATAAACCTGTTGGTTTGGAATCTGGAAGGGGTCACTTATGCTTTATAACTTGTATTTCTAAGTTTTACATTTATTTATCCTTGGACCATGTCATGGGGTAAACTGTATAACTATAAATAAACTTGATGGGCCTTGGCTCTGAGCTGGCTGTGTGATGAAACGTTTTAGAATTCAAAATCCCATTGAAAAATACCATTTATCCTACTGCAGCTTCACATTAGTCTGACATATACAAGTATACAACAGGTATATTTTACCTCAATCATCCATTGATTTAAGGTCATGCCCCATGCTCTAATTTTGTCAGTAAAAATGAATCCCATTTACGTTAATATATTTCAAGATGCTACTTGTGAAAGCTTTCTCCAGGAACCATGAAGAAGTAAAAATATGACAATTTTACCTTATTTTTCTGAGTGGTTATTTTTTTTAATTATATAAACAACATACATTTATTATAGGAAAAAAGAAGAAAGGACACAAAGTAAAACTAAAAACTGTAGTTTCATTGCACATACTATGTATGAATATATTTTTCACAAAAAGTTGTTTTACAGCCTGCTTTCTTTGGTAATAGATACCTTTTTATATAAAAAAAATCCATCTAACATCATTCTTCATAACTTCATATTTCATTTATAGGTATAACCTAGAGTGGTTTTAATCCATCTCTCAGTAGGTATGTTACCATCTGATTTATCTTCTAAAAAGTTTCCAGCATGAATTTACATTCTTTAATTCTTCCCCTATTGATATTTGAATTATTTCTTGATCTATATCTGCCATTTTAGCTGTTATGATATCATAAAATAACTGGGAGGCCTAAAAGGTCTTATTATTAACCACAAAAAAAAAATGCTGTCCTGAAGTCATGTTAAGTGTCACTGAAGTGTCAGGTATCCTGTCTCTCTCTTTCTGTTTTCCTCCTTTCTCAAACTCATTCTTTGTTGTTTTTTTTTTCTTTCTTCTTTTTAAAAAAATATATCCCTTCTACCTTAATTTTTTTCATTTTGAAATTTTTGTCTTTCTATCATGATTTTTGAAACAGCTCTTAGTATCATTTCCTGCTATGGAATTCTCACTATGAAATGTTATTTTTTTTAATAATATGAGTTTATTTCAATTATCAACATTGAGGACATGCATTTTCATGGTCTAATACTTTGAATGACAATGAAAGTTATGGCTAACAGATTTCTTCAATCACTTTTTATTATCTACTTATCTGTTATCTATCATCTATTTCTATCATTTATTTATCTGTAATAGAAATAAAGTTAAGGGCATATGGCTTTTTTCTTCTCATTTTTGACATTTCTTCACAAATGCCACTACCTCAGAAAAACCTTTTCTAACCATCTTATTTAAAAGAATTCCTCCTTTGCCTTACAGTTCCTCTCTATCCCTTCACTGGATTCTATCCTCATATGAATTATCACTGACGTTATATCATAATTCCTTATTTACCTCTTTATATATTTGCCTAGTTACTTATCTGTCTCATTGGCAAAATATTCAGTGCTATGAAAGCAGGAAATTACTCTATCTAGTCATTACCAGATTTGAATATCAGGAACTATACTGGTAAATGATCCATCCTCCATAAATATTTTTGGATGACTAGATGGTGAAATAATGTACTCCAAGAAAGCTACTATCTTACTTTATTTTTCTACTCTTCTCCTTCAAAGTTGTTCTCTTCATTCCATCAGTGGACCTGAGTCAGGGTGCAGGCTCTCAAAAGAGCTTCACTCTGGATCAAGCAGAAGGGGCTGCTCCATGTGCTGCAGCCTCTCAGGGGAATCTGACTCCTGATCCCATGCACATACATGTCTTCATGCAATAAAAATTCATCAGTTTTTCACCATATTAGATTCTAATTTCTACAGAAAACTCAGGTTTTCCTTGCATATAAAATTACACCATTTACTGATAGTGTTAATTTTTTCAGGATTATAGCAATTCCTTATTCTAGTAATATAGGTATCTCCCAATGAATTCAGGGATTTAGCTTATAATTTGAAATTCATTTCTGTGCTCATGCTGACACAAACTTACATGCATCTTATACTCCTACCCCACACCTATTTCATTTTTGACCCTTGATCCCTCAAGTATGGCATTATCTCCCATGTGGTTCTGGGAGTATTTTTCTATCACTTTCTGTACCTCCTGGCATTGCTGTATTTCTACAGTTATCTGTCTCTCTTCTTGTGGAAGGGTTCAGTGTATGTAATGGAGTGTTGGTTGAATTAGTTCTTAAACCAGGCATATTCTATCATGAACCATTTTTTTAAAGGTGGGTTTTTTTTTTAATACAAACCAAAAATACCCATTTGTGGTGCATAGCATACTTTCTATTCTGTTAATTATTATTGTTTATTTTCATGTGCAGTGGAATTAGAAGAACTCTGCCAAGCACTTTGTGGAGCCACAAAGAAATGTGCTCCCCCCATTCAGGTGGATACAAGGTCAATGTCAAGCATGAAGCTGTTTATATTTTTTAAAAACAGTTTATTGATTATTCCTACCTATACCTTATATGAATTTTAATCTTCCAAATGCAACAAGAAGATAGTTCTACATTGAGGCATCTCTGAAATGTAGGAACAACATGCCTTTAGTTGGTCAGGTCTGGTTTGGATCAACTAATACACTTTGCAAAGAGGATTATCTAAATTAAGCTTTGCTTCCTCCCCAAGGAATGTCAGGGGTTGTGTCTGGGTGTGTGACTTACCAACATTGAGTATGTTGGGGCCTCAGCTGCCAAGTCAGTGAGCTGGCCCTGAGGAAGGTGTACCACCTCTTTGGCAGAACAAGGAGGAATATTTTATGGTTAGATTATACTACACAAACATGCTGAGAGGTCCTGCTGATTTATATCCTGACAAATTAAATGCATCACTTGTAGGATTGAAAATGGATTTTTGGCCTCATTAGATTCATTTCTTTATCCCCTAAATGGCCAAAAGCACAAGCAGAAATAGGATTAGCAACATTTCTCTGCTGTTTGTTTTCCTAACAGTCTGTTGGGGGGTGACTCCAAGAAGCTTCCCGTTTGCTTTCTTCAGGAAATATTTTGTTTGTTTGTTTGATGCTACCCTAATGTCTAAACTGCATTTTATTTTGTACCTCAAGGAAACAGCACTTGGAAGTAAGGGATCCACAATTCTCCCATATAATTGAAATTACACAACCAAGAACCCAAGGAAATGGGAAACCTTAATATTTACCTTGCTCATAAAGAGATTGGTATGAACACAAAGTGGGACATGAAATTGTAAAGTTTTATTAGTTTCCTCAGCGTGTTTCCTACTGCTTCTGTTCAAAACAGTGGAAAAGAGTTATACAAAGAATGATGTCATAATACAATCTCCTTCAGATGAACCAAATATGAGGCTGAATCTGTTAGTCTAAAAGTTTGGTCAACTGGCCAGGTTACAGGGCACCTGCCCATCTCTTACTTAAGCCCAACTTTTTTCAAGGTGGTAGCACAGCCAGGCAAAAGAATATCCCAGAAGAAATCTTTCTGCCTCACCAGGGTGTATAGGAAGGTATATCACCACCCCATATATACAAAGATGGAGCACATGGGCTTTCTTAATAATTGTGTTAAATGTGCAGAGTGAAGATTAGGGAAATCTTCAATAAGGCCCTTCAGAGAGAAATGCAACTAAACATGTGATGGCCATTCCAACATAGTTTGAGCAATACTAGCTCTGCCTGGCTGTCTACTATGAGGTAAACATCTGTGCCAGGTGCTTTTACATCCACTGCTGCTAATCCTCCAACCAATCCTTCCAAGAATGTATTATTTCCATTTTACTCATAAGAATATCTGAAGCCCACAGAGGTCAAGTGATATGCTCATGACCAAACGGCAAAATTAGGGTTCAAGTCCATGATGATTCTCTGCCTTAATTATTATAAAAATTATTTTTCCAACATGATGCAGCCTCAAGTATAATTGATGTGATTGTCAAGGTATTCTCTTAACACAAACAAACGTAAATTTGAAGAAAGGGACAGACTAGTTGTTTTTGGCTTATTATTATACAGGTAATTATTTATTTCTTCTAATATTGGAGTAGATATAAACTATTTATTTTACCTTGGGAATTCACTGATCTTATTTGACAAGCCTCGTCTGTCTTCTAGCTGGAGTTATGGGAAGTTATTAAGTTAATTAATTTTAAGTGATTGAAGGGTGTGCAATTTCAAGGTACCAAATTATGCCTTACGGAGTACTGTAATGGCATAATAGGTATTGATATTTTAATACTTAATATACCCAAAGAAATGAAAGTTAAATCACAGTCTTTTTAATTAAATATATTCTCCAGTTGATAAATTTATTACAAATTGCACTTTAAAGTAACACCTTGCTAACTTCTAGCATTAGATAGGCTGAATTATATTAGTTGTGTATATCAGGGACCAGAATTAAGTGTCTTTTTGAATTTATATTATTTTATTCTATTCCTTGTAGGTAGAACACCTAGAGATTCTGATGTTAAGTAGAACCTTGTCTTTTTTCTCCTTTCAATTTTTAAATAATGAGTTTAATGGCATATAGAATTTTTGTCTTTAAAAGTACAATAACCTTAGGAACTTGGAGTGAAATAGAATCCTGATCAAACTGGAAATATAAGGGTCATATCTTAATTTTTCCCTTTCCTTAATTCCCAGCAACCCACCAGTCACTGTAGATGCCATCAATTCCATCTCCTAAATATTTTTCCAACCCATCCTGTCCTTCTATTCACACCAATTATGTCTTAGGTCAGACGTCCTTGTCTAGGCCATTGCAGTGACCTCTGTGCCTTAAGCCTCGTGCCACTCAGACCTGTTACCCAGAGCTCTGCCAAAGTCTTCTTTCCAAAATGCAAGTCACACTACTTTTCTCTTTTAATTTTCTATCAACCTCCCAATGATTCTCTAAACCTTATTGAAGAAAATTCAAGTTCTTTAGCACAGTCCATGATCATTATAGTTCTAATTGTGCAGTCTTACTTCTAGTCTTCTTATTTTTTAGAAGATACGGCCCAATAGCTAAGAGCATGAGCTCGGAGGCCACACTGCCTGAGTTTCCTTTTCCCTTGATCCCTGATATAATCCGCTGTCACATATTATTTGTGTGACTTTGAGCAAGTTATGTAAACTCTATGTGCTTTGGTTTCCTAATTTGCAACACAAGGATGATGATAATACTACTATATGGAGGTAATGTGAAAACTAATTGAGTTAATGCCTACAAAGCACTGAGAATAGTACCTGGCATGCATAGTAATGTTTAATAATGTTAGTTGTTGGTATCACACTGTTATTTCAGACATGTTTGATGTTTGCCTTGTCTTGTATACCTGACATTCCTTATTCAACTGACAAATTTCTGTTCATTCTTAAAAATTCGTTGTCTATGTCAGCTGCTCAAAGACCCCTTCTCTGACTCTACTAGATAGATTTGCTCATTACAAGTTATGTGATAGCACCGTACCTGTTTTTCCCCATTATTTCATGTATCCCATAGCATTATAATATATATGTGCTTGTGTGTATGTGTGTTTATTTATCTATATTTATACTGTCAGGCTGTGGCCTTCTGGATCAGCGGGGACTGTTTTTTATTTATCATTGTCTTCTTGCTCCTGGGCACAATTCTCTACACTTAGCACATTTAGTATTAAATGCTTTTTGGATGTTGAATAAGTAATTAACTGGCAAATGTCCCAGGAGCTGCAACCCAGCAAATGCCATTTATACACACATAAACATACACACACACAACTGGCAAAAATACTTTTAGTGGAAAACACAAATTACATAGTTTATATTAAATATTATAAGCCCATGAATTGCCCCTAACATAAATGAAATAGAAGTAGTGTTTACACCACTATTCTGCATTCTCAAAAACCCATTACTCAAGGTTAATAATCTGTACTCTGAAGTTCGCTAATTCAGCCCAACTTTTTAATTTCTACTCTAGACCCATGACTGTTTACCACATTTCTCTGAAAAATTTTAAAAAGTGAGACAAACTTGACGTAAACATTAAATTATATACATGTGTGTACAATTGCATGTCAAAGCTGCCCTAATTCCATATACCTTCCACCCTCTGCTTGTACAGTATCATCATTAACAGATTAACAGTTTGCTGCTTACTCTTCCAAACTTTGTCTGTAAATATGATAAAATGTACATATGTATTGAGAGTGTGTATGTCTGTGTGTGTTTACACAGACACATACCATACATAATTGCACACATGTACAAGTATATATTTATATGATGTATGTGTATGTATGTAGATTATTTTAAATGCTGGGACTTTTTTCTACTATTTATAACAATTTATCATGAATATCTTACAGATAACTAGATACAGATATACCTCATTCATTTTAAAGAATGGGTAGCAATCTATTTTTATAAATGCATTATAATTTATAATTTACTATGATTATTGTTTATATTAAAAATAATTTATTAGAATTAGAGTTGATGTGATTATTTAAAATTTTTTATATATGTTGACAAGTTATCTCTAAATTTTACATTCTCTCCAAGTGTTACTGGGCTTTCTAATTTCTTATTAATCTTGGCTGCTTGAGAGGTTAAGTTGTGCATATTTTCATATTTATTGATCATTTCCATTTCTTTTTCTGTGACTAGCCTTTTCATGAATGTTTCTCATTTGCTTTTTTTTGTTATAAAAACACCATTATTGGATGTAATCTATCAGTTGAATAATTAGACAAGAATTTTAAATAATTACATGGTTTAAATAAGTTAATAAGTGATCCATTTAGCAAAGGGTTATCCGAGCACCAGCAAATGACAGGTATAAAGAACTGTGATGAGAAAGGTGAATTACACATAAGTCCTGCCTTTAAGGTCTGCAATCTAAAGGATCTTAAGGGATACTGGATATTATGGCCTTTGTCTCTATTAACTTGTCATATTATTCAAATCTGTGCTTTATTTGAAACTGAATTCTCAGTCTGGAAAAAAATTGTTCTTTTATAGCACTCTTCCAAAGGGGAAATAAAATCTGCTTATGATATGTTTTCTAGGAATCCATTATCACAAAATATAGGGACTGCTCTTAGAACCCTAGAGCCAGAGCATCTCAAAAAGAAGGAAAATTTTAGCTGAAAGAGAAAAAAAACTAACAAACAATCATTTTTCCCTTAGATTATCTTTGTTTCATTAACTCATATGAGCTCTTTAATGGGTATTAAAACTCTGTCATATGTTACAAATGTTTTCTCTAGTTTGTTATTTATTGTTCAACCTTTTTTTAATAGAAGTATTATATTTTTTTTCTTTTTCTTCATTCCTTTTTTTTTAATTTCAGCATATTATGGGAGTATAAAAGTTTAGGTTACATATATTGCCCTTCCCGCCCCCACCCCCGAGTCAGAGCTTCAAGCGTGTCCATCCCCTAGATGGTGCACATCTGCACCCGAATGTTTATAGCAGCACAACTCACAATTGCAAAGATGTGGAAACAACCCAAGTGCCCATCAATACATGAGTGGATTAATAAAATGTGGTATATGTATACCATGGAGTACTACTCAGAAGTATTATATTTTTATGGCATGAAATATATCAATATTTTTTCTTCTTAATTTCTGACTTAATTTCTTCTTAAATATACTGACTTCTGCAGTATATTTAGCTTATTATTATTTACCCCAAGCTTTTAAAAATGTATTCCCTAATGTTTAATTATAATATTTAGTCGTCTTCTTCAAATTTGAATTAGCAAAGTTGACTATGGATTTTGCGAGAAAATTTAGTGTGCTCAAATTAGAAACTTAATGTATACATTGAACCTGAATTAAATATACCTTTGTTTAAATGGGGGAGGGAGGAAGAAACCACTCTTTACAAACCCTATTTGCAACACATGTTGACATCACACATATTAAAAATGAAAAATATTGAAACATGTAAATAGGTTCAGACAGATAAAAATTAGGTTTCTATATTTTCAACATCTTCCTTCTTGATTGAAGAGCTATATTTACACAGATAAAACTTAGGCGACTGTCACCACTGTGGATTCATTGGCTGATATGTTAAGAACTCTATTGTGGGAAACAATTTGAAAGAGAGAGCTTTTTCTATGAAAGTTTCAAGATGTGTTCAATGATTTGAGATATTTTCAATAAGGTATGTTGGAGGAAACAGAATGTGTAAAACAGGGGGAAAAAATCAACCAAAAACTTTAAACAGGGCTTTATGTACACTCAGTTAGAACCTGTTAATAAAGTTTAAGGCCTAGGTTATTTGTTTATTTTATTCTTCATTCAAGTGCATCTCTGCCTCAAACTAGAAGCTAAGTGCCAAAATTCTATGCATGTCTCTTCTCAAAGTGTTTCCAGAAAGATGGGAAACAGGAAGCAATGAGAATCCTGTGAGAAACTGTCTTTGGATTTCTAGCTCAGTTTGTATAGATTGAGGTCCACGGTTTCGTAAATTGTTATTCTATGGAACACTAATCCTAAAAGATACATCTTAATAAAAACCGTTGATTTAATCTAGGCCTCCCCAAAACTGAACAATGGAACACTTATTTTGCCTTAAAAATATATACTGAATACACTCTAGAAAGCAGTGCTCTGGAATTTAGAATCAGCATCCAGGATTTGTGTTACACACTTAAACTTAAGCTAAACTTGTTCTGGAAGACTGTCATCAGGGAAAATCTGACCACTTTGCCTACTTAACATTAGGACACTGGAGCTGTAATGTTGTCCTTCAGATCAACCTGTATATGTAGAGGTCTCCATATCTAGCTGAGGTGGAAACTCCCAACTGACCTGCGTAGGGAAAATGTTAAAGAACCAGTAAAAGGCTTCAGGGACAAAATGGAATATGATCAGTATATTGAATAAAAAATTAAATTTATGGCAGAGGTGTTAAGGCAGAGTAGTACTTAATAAAATCTCGGTCCACATTTAAAAAGCTGGTTTGGCAAAGAAATTTTGTTTTTATACTTGGAAAAATGGGTAGGTTTAAATATTGTGAAATACAAGTTCCCAGAATAAACAGATCGAGAGCAGCAAATACTAAGGGGGTGCCAAGGTGATGCCTTGGTTCCTGGTATAAAATGAATGAGCAGAAATAGGTAGAGATTATGTTATTCTTAATCAAAGAGATGAGACTATGGAATGCTCATTGTCACAGCAGTGGGATGTCATGGGTAGATTTGTAATCTAGCAAGTTAGAAGACATGGCTTTTTATCCTGCTTCTGATACTTAATATATGCATGGTTTTGGACAAGATACTTCAATTCTTACCTATTTATGAGGTCTTGTAACATCTACTTGGTGTTTATCACTATATTGCTTTAAGAATCAAAGGAGATAAGGGTTTTTTAAAAAGCTGTGCAACTGTATTGGTACAAGAATGAGATAGTAGGTAGAGATAGTATATAGATTTTTCTGGCAAGTAAGTTTGGATTCAAACCATACTGGAAATAATGACAGGGAAGGGCTGACTTCCAAAGTAGATGATAACCAATGGCCGAGAAGAATCAAAGAAAAGAAAACACAGTCTTTTGGAAGCCAAATATAAAGAGAAGATGAAACAGAGGGATGAGGGCTGTCAAAGGAAGGGTCAAAAAGAGATCAGCCTTGCCTGAAGACGTCTAACAAGTTATCATTAATATGAAGGATGTCCCTAATAAATAAAGTTAATAGAGAAATACTGGAGTACAGACGTTATTAAGAAAGCTCCAAGTGAAGAAATGAGACAGGAAAATGAATAGAAGAGATAATTAACTAGTAAGACCTCTCATTTGGAAAATGATGCAACATGTTTCCAATTTGCTTGTAGTTGTCATGCATGTTACTTGGGTTCTCAAAATCTTGTGAGATGTCTGTGATGTAGAGCAGGCTTCTTACTTCCATGAACAGTCTCTTCTTCACTCTACATGGGTATCTATTCTATTAATAGGATGACAGGCTATGTTGGTGTCTTTTCATAACTGCTAGTCATGGTACGTTAAAGTTTGGTTAGTGATTTATGAAAATTAATGTTCTTTCCAACATGCTAATGTATATTCCTTTTACTCAGGAAATGCAGGTCTTTTCTATCACAAGCCAGTGTCCAGAATTGTTTCCTTTGGCACCAGAACTTCTTTGATCGACTTTCCATTCTCAGTTCTTTCCAAATTATCCTGAAAAACAAAACAAAACAAAACAAAACAAAACAAACAAAGCTCCTTTACGGACATCTCAGATAGTAGCCATCCCTCCATGTATATCCTCTTGATCAAGGAATACATCAAAAATGAAAAGTGGAAAAACATTGATGCAAAGGTCCAAAAACCAAAATGTATTATGTCTGAAACAAGTTTCTTACAGCTGCTGTTTCTTTCATTTGAGGTTTTCTCTCTAAAAATAAATCCTTTGGGTAAGAAAAGTGTGATTTTATATTTTATACAATGATTGGCATTTAGCAATTAATAAATACAAGTTGTAACTATAACATGATATTTTCCAAACCAGAATGTTACCTGCTGATTAGGAAAACTAAAATGCATGTGCTCATCTTATTTCAGGGAAAAATGGTACTTCAGAATTTTATCCAGTATTATATGACTATATATTTTGTGTATATTTTATCCAGTATATATGACTATATATTTTGATATATACATGATTGCCATTTTTAATAGTTAATGCTAAAATATAGCATTGGTAGCATACCATAATTCCAGTGAATTTAAAAGGCAATTTTCTTGTAAGTTAATGACTCTAAATTATGGGTATCTTGCATCTGATCATTACCCCAGGAGTAGGAAAAAAGTAATTAAAAAGTAAATTGAGAATGAGCTAAGGCACTGGCTGTGTGTGGTTAATTCTCAGTTCTGAAGGCCAAAAATTAACAGACACTGAGAATACCTCCTTTGACGTGCACAGCAAATATACTAACCACTTAACTAGTAGATGAGATGAAACTTTTACCCAATAGAGACAATAGAGAAGTTGTTTTTCGTTTTTGTTTTTGTTTTACCACGAACTTCTCCAACAGCAACAGGTTATTGGCACAGGAAAAAATACTAAAAGATGGTGAGTCATACCCACTCCTAGAGATATTGTCTTTCATCTTATTTTCATTTCCTTGCCTAAGTTGTTCATTTCTAAAAAAGTTTTTTTTTTTTTTAAATGTAAGTGACCATCATAGTTTCCCTCAATCACTATACCCAAGATCTATAAATACTAATTGGGTTTGCTGTGTGATCAGTGCAGGGCAGGGCTCCTTTCTCTATTGGTGCCCAGTAGAATGAAGGCAATTCAAAACGGAAAGTGGCTTTTCTTATCTTGCAGAAACCACAGAGCTTCCTCTAACAGCTCTCAATGTGAAATTTTCATATGTGAATTTGGGCACGCTACCAAAAGTGTTGTAAATTAGCAAGGTCTTATATATAGAAATGTCCAGGCATTTTTCAGGCTTGGCTTCACAGGCAACTTTCTTGTCATATGCTTGGAGGACAGGTTTATTGGTCCAGATCTGGAGTGCCCAAGAGCAGTTATCTCCATACTTCAAACTTAAACTGTGTAAAAGACAATCAGATATTGGAGCTCATCCCCTAGTACATGGAGTTGGAAAATGTGACTTTTCGATATACTTTATTTTATTATTTAACTATTGAATTTAAAACACTCCCTAGGGTCCCCTTTTTGAAAACTTACAGTAATGATTCAGTGCTGTATTTCTCCAAGGTAAATTAAGTGCCCATTCTGGTATGTTGCATTTGAATAGCACCTTGTAAACTAAGGAATGGTTGAACCTTCTGAAAACAGAACTAAGAAAACTGAATAAGTCTTTCCCCTGAGGAATACTAGTATATTAGACACACCATAAAATGTAAATGCTTTTTATTTCCAGTCAGTTGATAGGATCCAAGAGTGCTTCTGCATTCTCTGTCATTTTTAATGTGCAATATACAAGGGGAGTATCCTTTAAAGAGCTCAGAGCAAAGAAAGGTCCTCAGTGGAAGATTGTAACACTCTGGGCAAAGCATCCCAAGTCCTTGCATAAGACCATGCCGCCAGCCCAAGGGAGTCTTCCTTTTCTTAACTAATTGTGCAGTGATTTGGGAACTTTCGGTGTTATTAAGCGTCACCCTGAAGCTTGAGTTGAGAAATAAAGTAAGCTAGTGATTATGATACAGGCCCAGGTATCAAAAATCTCAAGAATTCATTGTGACTTTATATAGGTTACTTTCTGGTCTGTGTTTTCTGCGTCAATATACTATTCTTGATCCCACAGAACCATTGTAAGGTTTAATCAATGTTTCTCATTGGGCTTATCTGCTTAATGAAAGTTGAACTATAACTTATCCAGATAGTAACTGTTTGGGTCTATCTAAGTCAGCAACCCTACGTAAAAGATACACCCAAGGAAATAAATTATAATTAGAAAGCAAACATTACACTGACAATATCTGGTTTAATGATCTTCATTTGACATGTTTTATATATAATCCTTATTTTAAAAATATATATATGTTCTTGAGTCTCTCACTTAAAAGTATTTTTATGGTGAAATATCTAATTAAAATTTCTAATCTTAAGTAAATTTAGGTACTAATTGAACTATAAGGATTTTAGTGGTTTTTTTTTTTGTATAGCATTTTCAAAACTAAGTCTTATTTTCACTTCCTTGTAGTTTATTAGAACACAAAATCTTAGAAATGGAGGGAAAGCACAAGGAAGAGTTGGACACCTTAAAGGAAGAGAAAGAGAACCTTCAAGGCTTGGTTACTCGTCAGACATACATAATCCAAGAGCTGGAGAAACAATTAAACAGAGCCACCACCAACAACAGTGTCCTTCAGAAGCAGCAGCTGGAACTGATGGACACAGTGCACAACCTTGTCAACCTTTGCACTAAAGAAGGTGGTAAGAATTTCTCCCTCACTTTGGTAGTGCAAATATTTTATTTCATATGAGAAAGTAGATACTCAATGCAACTTTCTAGCTTGCATTGATTGCTGTGTAAAAACAGCAGAAGAACTTCATTCTTAGAAGCATTCACAATTGACAGTTGTCTCATGTTTCTAACTTCAGAGAATGTATTCATAGCTTGAATTTATGAATCCACAATATCTTTCTAAAAGAGCTTTTTAATTTCTTCTTTTAACATTAGATAAAATCTATTATACCATCATGGATAAATATTGGGTATTATGATGTTAGACACTTAACTGTATAGGACAGAAATTAGCCAATATTAAAGGTTAGTTCAGAGTGTCAGGGAGAGTTTCTGGAGGATTCCCATATTAAAACTAATATTTACTGTTTCCTTTTTGGTGGGGACAGGGGAAGGAAAGTATTGCTTGCAGGGAAAGGAGATACTGCTCCCAATAACTATTATGAGTGCGAAAATATCATTGTTACTAAAAATATTTATTAAGCTCACTTGTGCTTAGTCCTGTGCAGGGAAGATTTAACAGGGATATCTAGACACATTTATTCTGGGATGTCTTTCTGACAGTGGAAATTATAAAATTTTGATGTCACTAAAACGTCTGGAGCCATTTAACCATTGAAACTATCTGCAAGTCTGTATCTCTTTAAAAGACATCCATCTGTCTACCCATCCATCCCCCAGACAATTATTGAATGAGTGCCTCTGTGTGCACCTGTCCACTTCATATAGAACCCCTCCTGAGCCTCCGTGTAGCTCTTCATAGTTTGTAGCTTGAGGTAATCTTCAATAGTTCTCTATAATCGACCTTTCTCTGAGTGAAGATGGAATTGTAAACGGTAATGAGTGAAAGAGAATACCACTTACATCTGAAAGTTATTGTTGTCATTAAACTGTGACTGGTGTGACCACTCATGAAGTGGCTCAGTGTGCATATGCAATGCACGCATATGGAGGCTCCTTGAATTTATAGTGGAGTTGAGCTATAAGAAAAATTAGCTCAATTTCATACTTACATGTATAGATATGAATATAGAGGACAACTCCATATTAAGTGATCTTGTTTTAAAGACATTTCATATTTCTCTATACACTCCATTACCTTGAGTTATATCTCCTTTAGATAGTCTAAATGAGCCTTTAATATACTTTGTAAAGCAATATTTTTTAAACAGTGAGTTCCCAGAGCTCCATTTGGGTGTGCTCAGTAATGTGATTGGGAAGGAAAAAACCTGCTAATCAGTCAGAGTCTGCCAAAACCTTGAGTTAGAGTCCGCTGGAAGGAAAGCATGGTAGGATTTTGCCAGAGAATTTTAATAGAGCTCATGAGTATTTAAAAATTAAGTATTAATATAAGACATATCTATTCTCATATTGAGCTGAATCCATTTGGGGAAATATTGAAAACACATTTTTCTTATCATCATGAGACTTAAAGCACATGGAGTTGAGTAGTGTTTTTTTTCATGATTTTAGAGCTGTCAAGCCCTGGTGATTCTCACAGAGCTCATATGTCTGCGTACTTATCATAATTTAACTTCCTTTCTGAGTATTTGTCTAATAAATATGTCTTTAGGCTTTTAGAGGAATGGGGGGGACTTTAAAATTAAATGTCCTGACTAGATTTGGAGTTTGGGTACAATACTAGGGAAGCAAACATCTGTTCAATTCAAGAAACATTTATTGAAAAATTATGATGGTAACCATGATTTATATACTTAATATCCACTTAGGAAGTGAGAAAAGTAACTGTGTCTAGTCTATGATGTAGCATATCCAAAAAATAGACATAATAATCATAGAGACTGAATTTGGCTAATACTCCAGGCCTCTAGACATCTATTTTCTCTTGAACAATACAATCCTAAAATAAATCCTGATTTAACTACAGGATTTTTAATCCTAATGTAAGAGAATTGCCCAATTTTCCAATAAGTTCTGCACTCTCATAACCATAGATTTTATTTGCTTCTTGTTACTCTTTTTTTTCTTTAATCTCACAGTTAAGTATTCTAACTAAATATGTAGTTATTTTAGGACTCAGACAAAAAATGAAAAGTGGCTTTCATAAGGTTTCTATCAAGATTTTAATTCTCTGCATATTTTTATTTTCATTGGAGCCATAGTAGTCTTCAGTTATTGTAAATTTCAAAATTTAAATGGCTACTAGCATAATACTGGATTAAATATCAGTTAGTAAAATGAACTTTTATTCTAATTTTAAAACACATAGGTAAAACCTTTCTCTGCTTTATGACCAAAAATGTATTTATCATATGACTTTACTATTTATCAAAGGATCATATATAAATATTTTACTTTTAAATTCATATATATGCAAATATCCCAAAACCTATACACCATAATAAATGCATCAAATTTTTGGAAATGTGTATTTTAAAAGCTCAAATAGATATATCATCTGTAAAATCTTCAAAAACATAATAAGCTCTGTCCTAATCCAAAAAGCCAAAAATTTTAGTTGACCCTAAAGGTCTTCTGGCTTCAGTCTGACCCAGTCATTTGTGGAGAGAGAATCTGAACATAGTAGTACTAGAAGGCAAGAGAAGAAATTTTTAGTGAGTTTCCCTTGTCATTGGCAACAAATTTAACCTTTAGGAACCTGTCCAAACATTTATAGAGTCAGGATAATTGTGTCTACTTTACCTTGTTAGGGAAAGAATTAATTTAGATGCTCAATATAAAAGCAAACCACAATGCTGAGGACACAGTTGACTCATTAAACTTTAGTGCCTTCTTTCTCCTCTAAGGGACAAGATTGAATTAAACCCACATTTTATTAAGTGCTATCTATAAGCAAAACTTCTTTTTCAGAAACTGTCTAAATAGAATGCCCTAGAATGTTTAAGTGTTGACAGTTATCCAAACAGCTTTGTTTCAACCTCAGTTTTCTGATCTCTAAAATGGGATCATAACAGCACACCATATGTAGTACACCATAAATATATACAACTTGTATTTATCAATTGTATAGTTCAAAGTTGCCAAAACAGTAGATTTTAAATGTTCTCACCTCAAAGAAATGACGAGTATGTGAGGTAATGAATATGTTAATTGGCCTGATTTAATCATTCCACAATATATATATATATGTGTGTATATATATGTGTATATATATATATATATATATATATATACACACACGTATTGAAACATCACATTATACCCCATAAATATATACAATTATCATTTGCCAAAAAATTAAACAGAAGACCTGATGTAAATATATAAATAGTATGTATGCCATATATGGCATATATACATATATGTATGTTATACATAATAAATGCTCAAAAATTGTAGTTGTTTTTACTTTCATGCCTTCTAAAGTGTTTATAATACATTAAAATTACATGATTAAGAATTCCTCAAAAGTGTTGGCTAGAAATGTATTCTTTCCCCAAATATTTGTTTCGTCCAGGAACTGTAAATCTATCTTTGCATATAGGGAGAGCTTTTGTTTAGTTTTACAACACTTTTTCTACTAAAACATTTGATGTAATGAGATACATTTAAGCTAGGTACAACTAATAAACACATTTTCTGAAATAATTCACCAAATTTTCCTCTTCTTATTCCAAATAGACAATAGTGGTGTCTTAGGCAAATCGTCATTGCAAACTGAATTATATCCATTTTGTAAAGGCTTCCGGGTAACACATTTATTTTTGTCTAACCTTTGTCTGCAAACATTTGGTCACATTTATTCTTAGAAACATTACCCACTAAAGAAATATTGCTCTCAGTGTTATCACAGTGTCAAAGCTTAGATGATTGCTTCATGTTTTTGGCAATTCAAAACTGCCAAAATTAAACAGCTACCGGAATTAAATAGTTTGCGCTGATAATGTCATAGAAACAAAGTTTGGAATTCTTTGGGGGAGGATAATCAGGTAGTGAGACTGTTAAACATTCACCAGTCATATGTATACAGTGGTGGTTAAAACATCATCACATGTTGAACACACATGTAGAAAACATATTATGTGACTGAGAATTTAATTACTGACAAAGCATGCAAAAAAAAGGAGAGAGAAAAGAAAAAAATAGTATTTAGGCACCTCATAAAATTACACAGGTTAATTTTCTCACTGTCCAAATGAGCTTGAAGCATGTTTCTGCTGTACTAAGATGTGATTCATAAATTTATCTGTTCATTCAAAATATCTCTGTAACAAATGTTCTGTTTCAGATTCTCTCCTGGGGGATAAGGATGTTTATCCATTTTTATTTAACAAATATTTGAGAAGTTTCTATAGTGTGCCAAATATTGTTCAGACCACTGAGAAGAATAAAAGATATTTTTTAGTCTGTGGCTTTAAGGAACCTAGAGTTTGGCAGGAAGAGGAACAGGTAAACAATTATTTTCAAGAATTCTTGGCTAGAAGTGAGCCCAGGGTACCTGGGCCACAGCAAAGCACACAGGAGGAATATTAAAATCATGGCAGAGACAGAAGGATGGGGGCAGAATCCAGCATCTGTAAAGTCTTTAGCAGCGGTCCCCAACCTTTTTTGCACCAGGGACCAGTTTCATGGAAGACAATTTTTCTACTATCTTGTGCATTACATTTATTGTGCAGTCAAACCTTTCTGCTAATGATAATCTGTACTTGCAGCCGCTCCCCAGCACTAGCATCACCACCTCAGCTCCACCTCAGATCACCAGGCTTTAGATTCTCATAAGGAGTGGGCAACTTAGATCCCTTGCATGCCCAGTTTACAGTAGGGTTCTCGCTCCTGTGAGAATCTAATGCAACTGCTGATCTGACAGGAGGTGGCGCTTGCAGTGCTGGGAGTGATGGGGAGCAGCTTTAAATACAGATGAAGCTTTGCTGACTCGCCTGCCACTCACCGCCTGCTGTGCAGCCCAGTTCCTAACAGGCCGTGGACTGGTTATTGAATGTTTCTTATGGCTCTAGCTTGCTTAAGCTTTATGTGTGCTAACTTAGTCCATACAACAATAGTATGAGGGAGCTACTATTAATATGTCTAGCATGATTTTATAACCTTTATAGAGAAGTTAAGAATGTGCCCAAGGTTACATAGTTGGAAAACATTGATCTAGAATTAAAACATAGGCAAGTTGGCTCTCCTGGGGAGATGACGGCTAAGGCTTCAAAATGAAGAAAGTGGAGGACGCCCCAGTGAGTGCAAACAGCATGTAAATTTGCCAGAAGTCATGGGAGCATGGGAGAGGGGTAGGATGCATTAAATCCGTAGCCTAAATCTCAGAATCAAGGGCAAGAGAATAGTGAAAGATGCATATCTGCATATCTATCAAGTGGTAAACTGAGAGAGTTCAAGGAAGCCCACATAGGTTCCCTTAAATCAATATATAAGGACAATGGTGATATTTGCATTTAAAAAAAAAATGTCCCCAGTGACAATTTAGGAAAATGTACTGAAAAGTTGAGAAACCTGGAAACAGGGGGACCAGATGGGTGCTTTTGATATTATTATAATATTATCAAATACTTAGCACAAGCCAGTCTTCTAAGCCCTTTGTGTATATTAACTCACTTAATTCTGGTAACAACCCTATAATATGGGTACTGTTATTAACCTTATATGAAAGATAATGAAACTAAGACAAAGAGGTAAATAGTTTTTAAATATCACACTGCTAGCAAGTGAGCAAGCTGAGATTTGAACCCAGAAAGTCTGGTTCTAGAAACTGTATATTACTCACTGTACTCTTGAGAAGGGAAGGTAGAATTGATGGTTTTCATCAAATTCTCAAAGTGATCTCCTAGGAAAGAAAGAATAAGATCAAGATGAAACAGAGTCAAATGGAAAGATAAGTGGAAGAAATTTCTAAAAATAGAAAATTTAGAATCAATAAGAAATAATGACTTTCTTATAGAATCAAACATAACCTTCAAATGTCTGGGTTAAATAACTGAAGTGTTGATGAAATTCTTTAAAATCAGCACCATGGGAGGAGAATTAGGTTTAAGGGACAAGGATAATGAGTTTAGTTTGGACATTTTGACTGAGGTGCCTATGGGGACAGAGTCTGGTAGGCAGAAAAATAGAGAAACTCCTGACCACACACACTGGTGTGTCCTCATTGGAGATGAGTGGTAAAATCACTGAAGGTGCATGGAAAGCAATGACTCTTACGTGTTTGGAGGTCACAGATCCATTAGGAAATCTGATACAAACTGTGTTCTCTCTCCTCCCACTCACTCCAGCTCCACAGTGCAAGGACACAGGCACATGTTTGTATACAATTTCAGAGAATTTACATACTAAGGTTATACATGAAGTAATGAGTATAAAATTGAAGACAGAAAATTTGGAGTTTTTTAGGGGACAGAGTACAAAAACAGGAGACCAAAAGAAAAACACAGAATTAGGGAGAAAACAGTAGTGAGCAGTGTTATGAAAGGGAAACAAGACTGAGTGTTATGAAAGGGAAACAAGGCTGTTATGAAAGGTGTTCTTTTCAGTGGCAAGTAAGCATAACTGTCAAATAAAAAGAAGAGCGAAAAGTGAATTTTGGAACTGGGATATGAGCTTCTATAGGCAGAGTTTTAGTAAACTACATGGCTTAATTGAACATGTCGAAGACAAAAATGAGTGAGATAAATAAAAAACAGAAATCATTATATATCCACACTCAAGAAACTTGACAGGTAACCATTTTAGGTAGGGAGGCAAGTAGGGTAGAGGAAACTTAAAAACAAATACTGAAAAACATGAACACATTTATGTACTTAGTTTTCTGATAAGAAGTACAAATTTCAACTGATAGGAGCTTTTCGTGAAGTTCATTTTTTAAAATTAATTCACATCTGAAAAACATAATGATAACTGTAAATTTTTAAGGGCTCTGTATTATTTGAGCTGAAGTGTCTTTCCCAGAGGCTGATTGCAGTGGTATGGAACATTTGATCATTATTTTTGGGCCTCTGGCCTTCTTAAAAGGGGAAATGAGGCATTTGCTTCCTTCTCGGTGCTGAGGAGTCATTTGGCTCTGTTCTCAGAATAATTCTACCATCTGAAAGGAATTTACCTCCCGTGCAGTGTCTATTGAGTTTGTGAAGTAAATCATTCCGTTAAGGGATGAGATCGTTTGAACTGCAAGTCCCTTGAGTTAAGAATGACTCTAAAAACATCACACGAGATCGGAGGAAATTAAAACTGTTTGAATGTCACTCATATAAACAATGATAAAAATAGAAAATGCCATTTTCATTGACTGGGGAAAATACTCAGTTTTTCATTGACTACTTGTAATGCACAATTTAACATTAGGTAGAAGGAGAAAGAAAAATACAGGAAGTCATCCGCTGAACACTGCAGTGAGTACTTGTTCCCATTTAATGAGGGAAATGCTTTATCTTGACAGAAAATTATATGTCAAACATTTACAATTTCCTTAAAACGAACCACACTATCTTGCACTTCCTTTCATAAAACCCAATAGCTTAAGGCAAAAGTGACTGTTTATTTTTGGAAATGGTGTATTTCTCCTTTTTGATGGAGCATGTTATCTGCCTTTTGAAAAGTCGTAATTTCTGTTAAAAAAAATTGTGTGAATAGTGGATAGCCAAACTAATGATAACAAAATCAAAAATAATACAGTGCTTGACCTCTCCCATGAACTATTTCTAAACCACATCTTTTGGGGGAGATTTGAAATTTTGTGGTTAATTCTCTCTTGGAATTACAGTTTCAACTTCAGAAACAAGATGAACTAGCTGAAAAGGGAAATCTCCTGGTTCCAGCTGAGCCTGGAAGTTACCAGGATGAAAGGACTCAAAAAAAGTGTGTTTCCTTGATGTTCCAACATTACTATGAACAAATTTCATTTCTTCTTTTGTGCCTTCATGGACTGGTTAGCTAAAGCAAAGAAACCCACATAGTTTGAATAGACTTTCAACTAAGTCATTTCCTGGACTCATACACACTCATGTCAAATTCAGCAGATATTTTCTAAATCCAGGAACAAAGTGAAACAATGGGCATTAGTTGTGGTTGAGCTATGGTACTTTACACTGAACAAAATGACACCTATAATTACGCTGAGAAAAAGTAAGAAAAAACATTTTATTAGCATCATTCAGTAGGTATGCATCACATCAATTACAGAGTGAAAATGTGAAATTTCTTATACTATAAGAAGAGAGAAAAAGGAGATAAAAACCTGAGAAATATTGCAACTGTACATTTAGCTTTAAATGCATATAAACAAATATTTATTTTTAGCATAAGATTTTTCTAAAAGTCAATTGCAAAGAACCTTTAAAACTAGTGATGCAAAACACTTTTAGCTTCCTATGGGAGCTCATAATTTATTATCAACCAGACTACTAACATAATAACTAATTTTAAGTACACTGGAATCTCATCCTAGTACCTAGTGTTCACATTCTGAGTGGGATTATCTCCAAGGAGTCATATTAATATGTGACCTCCCAAGGATGACTCACCTTTTTAATGGATTTATGAATTCAAATTATTAAATATAATTTCAATTTAGTCAAACGTCTTAATTTGTGTATTTATCATGTCTTTACATATACACATAATTATTTTTAGTTGTGAATGCTCTATTTTCATAACCAGAGTTCTTTTAGAATAGTGAGTTTGAACTTTGGGTTTAATTTTAAGTGGAGATTTGGTTCTAAAGGGAAGTTTTTCCAGTTCTTTAGGCCTCACGTGCACACAAACCTAATCTCAACCGTACTTAATCCTGCAACCCATTTTCCTAGAGCCATAACTTAGATTGAGATGTTCGCTCTCCAGTGTCTTGGAGCAGCTATGGTGTATGCCGTCTAGAGGGCAGGACATGGTGGTTTAGAAGGAACAGGAATTACGTGACACCTGAGTTCTAGTCCCAGCTCTGCTGCAAGGTGGCTTAACATAGAAGTACCACACACCGTAAAGAGTTTGCCTGGTGTCCTAGACAATCTCATACATTTTATGATTCATATCAATCATTCCATATCATCTCTCGATTTTATATCACTCCTAATGACTAGGGAAGTTAGACCAAGTAACCAGCCTGTGAGTGTAATACCTTTTGTTTCAAACTAAATTACTTTGAAAAATTTGGACCATCTCTCATTAAATCTGTTAATTAATGCCATGTATTCTCAGGGAAAAATATTTTACTAAGCAGAATGCAGAAGTCATATTAAGGCAGAAATTTGCAGCTCAAAGGAGGTCTTCAATGAAGCTAATTTGAACTATTTCTATTTGAAGCAAATTGAACACTGTATTATAAATCAGGAGTGGCTCATTAGTAGAAATTTTCATGGATAGGTTCTTTAAGAGACACATAATAAATAATTTATTTTCAAACAAATTATTTTGTATTGAAATACAGAAACAAATTAATGGGGGTAAATCCTGAGTCAGTGTAACTTTTAACTTTTAGGGTATGGACATGAAATTCAATATGGCTGTTCAGGAACTTCTGACTTCCTAATCCTCTGTTAGCTTTTGAAATTGTGGGCTGTCACTACTTCACATTTCTGCTGTGAGTTCCCATCTCATAGACAATTCTACTGCCAATGCCTCTCTTCTGTCCTCGTGACAACATTCTTCTTCTTACTTGTCATTTCTACCTCCTGTCACTTTTCCCACACATCTGCTTCCATGAGAAGAGCTTGTGCCCAATCAGAATTAAGACTTATCCTGAATCACTCAGGACCCTGGGTGTGACCTTGTCAGCTAAGTATTGCTGGGGACTCTGTGACAGATGAATCATTGGAGTTCTGTTTGGGTTTGACTTTATAACAGAGACCAATAAGAAGTAGTTAAGATTTTCAATTTTATAGTCAGAGAGTTCTACTACTTACAAGTTTTGGTGAAGTCAAATAGCATTTCTAATCTTCAACTTCCTCACATAAAATGATATATTAACAAATCTACCTCATAAACATTTATGAGGATTAAATGAAGCATGTAAAATATACTTGGCACACAAAATTCAGAGTTTAGCACATAGTAAGTGTTCAATTAATGCTGGTTGGTTTTATCATGACAATGATTATTATAGTTCTACCAAAAAAAGATAGTTAAGATTTTACAGATTATCTATAAAATATGTGCATATAAAGAATTTAAATGAGAGTAAACAGTTCTTTTTCAAAAGTTTGTAATTAAAACAATAATTCAGTAGATAAATGATATTCAAGCATTTACCTGTACCAGAGTTGGAGGGACTTTGGGGAAAATGAATAGTAGCTTTTTAAAAAGGACACTTTTAGCTACTTAACTAAAGACATTAAAAGTATTTAAGAATAGAAAATATTTGCTTGTTATACTGTGACACATACATATATAAAGCCATATGCAATTGCCATTTTCATAGGTTAAAAATAGTCATTCTGAGCTATTAACCCACATATATTTAGGTTTGTATGCATATGGTTTATATAAGAAAACATAATAACCTTGAAAATTTCCATTTATAAGCATAAAGCTTGTATATATTTGTGTAGATATACATATTTGTATATGTATTTATAGACACATTGATAAGTTTCCCTCACCCCTACACCAACCCACAAAATGTTGAAGCTTGGACTGCCTGGAAATCTTTTAATTTTTCCACACCGTTGCAATACAAATTAGTACCTTCTTACACTTCTGAAAGTCTTTTCAAAAAATTAGGATTCTAGAGTTTTCAAAATGGTCATTCTATGAAATGCCCACACACTTGGCTGAAAAGCACAAAATCTAATCAATCGATGATTTGCTTGTTTTCACCTTGTCACATGTGCTGTTTTACTCATCTGTAGGTTCAGTTAACTTCAGCAATCTGTTATGTTAAAGTCACAGATTTAAGGTCAATTCCTAGTGCTATGATCTCCCTAATGGTGATGGTCCAAAGTATCCCACAAAACCCTTGAACAAATAACCTGATCCACATGCATTCTGATGTTTGCTAAATACTGGAAAGATATGAACCATTAGGCACATGTAAGGTTTAAAAAGAATGTTTGAAGAACTGATTTCCTTTACAGCAGCTTATTAGGAAATGGATAGGAGCAAAGGTTTTGATTTTTTTTTTATATTATCTCTAGTAGCAAGGCTAATTGCCTTTTGTGTTCTCTGCTAGGGTTGCTGAGAGTCAGAATTACCAATTCCACATTCCAGGAAGTTTTCTCTTGAAGGTTCATCTGAATTCAAGTGACCCTCTGCCTCAGCTTTCATGGTCCCTCTCTGAAGTCAGTCTGGTGGTGGATGTACCATCTGGATTGAAATTTCTTGGGCAAATGAAGGGAAGAGCAGGATAAAGTCGGCAGCTGCTAGCATCAGGGTGTCAGGTTGCTTGTTGACTGAGGTTGGTTGGTGAAAGACAGACACACACCTGCTTATGTCCCCATTCTTTCTCTTTAGATGATGAAGATTTAGTTGTACAGATAAGACTTAAAGAAAAGAATGAATAATGATTCCTTCCCAGGACTTTCTAGATTTATTTGCTGATACTGGTGTGGGTGAAGTCTTTGAACTGACATACCAGGCTGTTAAAATATAGCTCTGATAAGCTTTTCTACATGTTTTATTATTTCAAGTGTCAGCGCTTCGAGGCATCCGTCCCTGAGTCCACCTGGCAGATGGAGGATAGTCTCCTTGCATGCTCTCAAAGCACTTGATCTATACCTCTAAGATAATAATTGTCTGTGTTCTCTCTATTTGGTGCTGTATTTAAACTGGTAACATTATAGCCCTGCAAGCTGTTGCCAGCCATCTTGTGCCCAGGTAGAGAGCCAAGAATAAGTGGATTAAGAAAAAGATAAAGAAACCAATTCCTGGTCACATTGTTTAAAACCTGATCATATCTTACTTAAAGTTCTACTCAGGATTATTCAGTCACATGATCCAATAAATTATCTTTTTGTTTAAGCCACCTTGAATTGACTTTTCCCTATCATGGAAGATACAAATCATGGAAGATACTAATCATGGTTATAGCTATCATGAACTATCATGGAAGTTCTACTGATATAACAGATCTTTCTCCCATCAGGCTGTGATCACATTAAGGGCAAGTTTGGGTTTTCTTATGTCTGTATCTCTATTGCCTAGGAAAAGTCTTGCAAATAGCAAGTCAGTTATTATTTGTTGAATTAATTAACATAGAATAGAGAGGACAAACTAAGCCGGGAGACCAATGAAAAAGCCTCAGTCTAACTGTCTTGTATTTACACTTTCATTAATTTTTATCTGATAACAACTAGGGGTAGGTAGTAGGACCAGCAAGAGAAAGAGAGAACACAGGGTTTAGAAGGAAAGATGATATAACATTAAAGAAATGAAAGTTGGGGTAGCAGTAGGGACTTCCCAACAGATAAGTAGAAATATGGATCTGGAGGTCAAGAGAAGGAAAAATATACTGTTAAAATGCTTATATATCTTAGAAAGTTGTCAGAAGTTTGAAGGCATGATAGTTTACAAAAAGAACAGATGTATAAGGAATAGAGATCCAAGAATGGGATCTTATGAACATCTACATGGTAGGTGAGGAGAGAAAGAGAAACCAATAAAGCTGAAAGAGAACAGACAATTAGAGAAGTTGAAAAGAGACTAAGAAAAGTCAACACAGAAGGTGAGGGGAAAGATAGGCAAAGACAACTTCTGTAGTGTAGAGGGAGGGAGTGGTGGAGACTTATATCAGGTGGCTTTGATCTCCATAGTAAACCCTAAAGGTCATGTATAAAGAGTGAGAGAAGATAGGAGTGGGATTTAGTCTTGTAAAAAGTGGAGGGATATGCAATACACTCTGTGAGAAATGTGATAGAAAGTCTATTAGAAATGACTTAGTATTTGCAGTCTAGAAATGAGCTTGAGAAAGTGAATAAACACCTGTCCAGGGGCTGAGATTTACCTATGCAAAAGTGAGTGGGTGAAAGGACACTGGGTGAAGAACACCGTGAATGTCATCTGGACCATTATTAAATGCCGGACTCTGAGATCAAGGCTAGGAAAGGGCCCATAGAAATGGCAGGGATCTAGACTCTCAGTTAGAGGAAAGATGAACTCATTAGGGGCTAAAGAATAAGAGAAGAAAATATAGGAGTATGTAGTTAAAGAAGGAATTTTCAAAATAAAGATTGATTGAAAGCATGAATTAATTGCCTTCAAATTGTCCATTATTACAAAAACTTAAACCACTTCGAGGGATAGGGAAAGCTCTCTGTCAGGTCTCTGTATTGCTTCCTCCTCCTCTGTCCAGCTGATGCCTCTTTTGCCCCCTTCCATCAAGTCTTTTGTGTCTGTCTCTTCATATACCACACTTCCCTCCAGGTTCTTTCATCTAATTGAATCCCAAAATCTCCTAAATAATTTATCACTAGTACTGACACCTGCAATATTCAGTAAATTCATTATTGGCATTGTCTTTCTGTATTTTTAAAATATTTCCTATGTATCCAGTTGTAAAATATCTAAGCATGACATTGAACTTCAGAACTCTCCAGTACTTCACAAAGAAAATAGTCTTGCAAAAAGTTATAAGATTAAAACCTCTACAACCACCATGTTGATATATATGTCATATATCATTTCATCTGAAATAATCTTTAAATCTTAACTATTCAGGTAAAGCTTATAATATATAGCAAGATTAGATTACATGTTTCTTTTAGACTTAAACAACAATGGTGTAACCTGATTTAGTCAATGAATGAAATAATCCAATTAGCCAACTTGGCAAAGAGAGGCCAGATCAATATGATTCTAATATAACCAGTCAACTGTCACTACCCTGGATCTGGTCAGTTACAATGTCTGAATTTGAGGGTGAAAGGAAACAGCATCCATTACTCCATAGACTGGCCAGGCTAGCCTTCCACACTCTGCTGTTGTCCCTTCCTTGAGAAGAAATAATAATATGATGTTTCCATTAACAATGGTATCATCATTACCACAACAAAGATAACTCCCATGTCTTAAGTACTTACTATGCTTCATTCACTCTGCTTTGTGTTATCTAATTCACACACCTACCTCAGAAATATTTATAACTACCCAACTTTATAGATTAAAAAAAAAAAAAGAAAAATCCTGAAGATCAATCTACCCCTATAGAGAGGATCTTCTTCAAACCACAGTATATAATAAATATATCAAAGGTAAGCTGTGGATAAAGCTTTTAAATTGATTCAAAATGCTTTAATACTCTAAAATGTGGCCTGAATCAAACTTTTAAGCATAATGTTTACTAACTAATAAGTAATTACTACAAGCAATCCAATCTTTCCAAAAAGAATGAGTTTTTTCCTGAAAAGAATGTATTTCATTTTCAAAAATACCAAATTAAATTTCAAGAAAATGAAATATATATGTTAGATATGTTATCCTAACAACAAAAAAATCCATACATGGTATAACCATATTACTAGTTGTGCCTTTTGATGGTAGACTCCTCAAACCATTTTCCCAGGTATATAATTTGTAGTCATGGTTTGGAAAACATTTATGCAGTTAGTTTCCACAAAAGTAAGATAATACTCAACTTTTTCCTTTTTTTTTTTTTATCTGTTATTGAAAATGTGTGAAATAGCTTCCCTTTTCCCACATACAGCCCCTTTACCCAAATCTTTCTGGACTGGAAAAGAAAAGGGAAGGGGAGGTGGCAGAGAAGTGAGAAGGGAATGTAGTCTCTTTTCATAACTAAAAAGGAAGGGCAGGAAGTGGTGTATACAAGAGAAGAATTTTCTCCTTAGATAAATGACTTTCTTAGTTTCTCACCCAAAAAAGAAAAATGGGTTTACCATTGGGTTCCTGTTGACCACATCTTCCTGTGTTTTTCATTCTCTCAAGGGATCATAAATTTTAGCTAGTATTTATTTACATCCCCCCTTTTTTTTGGCATTCACTTCCATTATTTTCTATTTTTCAACAGATGAAAAGATCCAGTATTTAGAATTTAGGAATCTTGTTTGTTTCATTTTAGAAAAATAGCAGTCCATGTCCATAAAGTTCAAAAATGCAAATACCAGTGAGCTGCATTGATGCTTTTGAAAATACCTTTGTATAATCTATTAATAAGTCCAATATCATTAAACATGGCTTTCAAGTAAGCATTTTTATACGCACTTTAAAATTGCTATTTGCATAAATTTTGTATAGTACTTCCTCACTACTATATGAACCTGTAACCCTCTAATTAGTTTATACAGCAATTGTAATAGTAGTGTTTGGATATAATTATTAATATAACTAGTTAAAATCATTAGTGGAAACATAAGCTATATACAAAACCATGATGTTATTAAATTCTTTAATATTATGTTTGTTATGGCAACATATCAGAGGTAAATAGTTCATTTTCTTGAAACATAATTTAGTATTTCTGACAGTTTGAAACATTTGTATTGAGATAGTAATTCTTTCCACAAAGATTAGACTTCTTATTACCTGTAAGTTAGTAAACATCATGCAAATAAATTTAAGTTACGTTAGCATTTTAAATTTCTAGAGCATTTAAAATCAATTTAAAAGCATTGATTACCTTTGATATTATTATTATGAAAGAACATTTTAACTCAAAGTGATTGAAAGCAAATATTTATTAAGTAACAGGAAGTCTTAAAGGCAAGATTACAAAATATTGTTAATCTTAACGTCAAGAAAAAGGTTAAATGAAACCAATTACTAAAATTATATATAGTAGAAAATACTAAATCATAAATATTTTATAAATGTAGCACATTGTTAGCTAAGAATGATTAGAGTCATTTTGTATTTTTATTTAATTAATAAGAACTTAATAATGGATAAAGCTCAGTGAATAAAATAACGCTCTTCTCAGTAGGGGCTACCTCTAAGTAAATTTCCTCTCTTCACTTGACTTCTAGCCTTTACTTGTCTCCCTGTATAACTTAATTTAAAAGTCTAATTCATTTGCTTTTATATTTGTATATCATCTGCCTGATGGTTTAACTTCAGTTACATTTTCTTTCTAGGTAGTTAAATTGGGTCATAAACTCAACTATCCAAATCTAATTATTTTGAGAGTTGCTTTTTGTTTTTGTTTTTGTTTTATTTTATTTCTTTTGTAAAAATAAGAGCTCTTTAGTCTAAAGCCACAGAAAAACAATACTACCTACTTTTAGTGTTTTAAACTTCCATACTGCATATGTTTGAATTTATTTTCATCTCTTCCTTCTCTATAAAGTGTTTTAGCATTTTTTTAAACTTTTCTATGAAATGTAGGTAAGAATGTGTTAGAAATTTTGCCGGAAATATTGACATAATTGTTAACAGTTGAAGGTATTACATGACCAGGTCATTTGTTCCTTGACTTGATATTTTGAAAAATAAGAATTAAGAAATTATGTAAAATATAAATATTCAGTTAGAAAATGCTCTACAGCTTTTTCCTTCAGTTTTGTAACTTTATAAGTTACCTCAAAATCTAGTATTGTCTTTATGATTGATTTTTCAATAAATGCAATATTGACATTTGTATGGAGGAAATGAAGACATGCTTATCTATGCTTGGAGTCCATTTGGGTACTAATGGTACTGATATTCTTATCACATATTGCAATCTTTTTTTTTTTTTTTTTGCAGTTTTACTAAAGGGAGGAAAAAGAGAGGAAGAGAAATCATTTAGAGACTGTGCAGATGTATATCAAGCTGGTTTTAATAAAAGTGGAATCTACACTATTTATATTAATAATATGCCAGAACCCAAAAAGGTAAAACCCAGAACTGTTTGTTTACAAGATGTAAACCAGATCCTAGTTGAATTGCTGGATAATCAGATTGATTTGTGAGCTTGTTAAACCGGAAATATATATATGCCTGAGCTCTTTTCTCCCAGAGACACTCTGTTTCCCAGGTCCATAAAGGATGAAAACCCTATTGTACAGACATCCCCCAAGCCCTATAAATTTTTATCTCACACAAATTTTTCTATTTATTCTCTGCTATTCCTGGGATGTCCCATTGTTTGTGTTTGCCTCGTACAGATTACATGTTGAGGTCACATCTACCTTGAGCGTATGGGGAAGAGGTAGGAGCTGTCTTCCAAAGTCCCAGGAACCTAGAGGGCATTCACAGTCCAAATACCGTGGCAAGGAAGCAGAGAACATATAGTTATTGCAGAATCACTGCTCCTGTTAGGGTGAGAAAAACATTTCCTATCTTAATTCATGATCTTGAAAGGATTTGCTTTTCATATTTACATAAAAGAGCGGGTTGGAGGATCAGATCCTCAGTGTGTTGAACAGGACCCAAAGTAAACCTTGAAGTAAGCAAACACTATCTTCCTGCTGTCACATGTCTTTTATGTACTTTCTCCCTCCATTTATTCATTAAATCATTCATTCATGCCTTCATCAGTACAGTTAAGTGGATGTCATTCATTTGTCAGTCACTGGCCAGGGACATAAATATGAAACAAACAGTTCCCAGTGTAATGGTGAAGAAAGACAATTATAGAAATAGTTACAAATTACCGTAGAAGTGTAGTGATAAGACTGTCTGTTTGAAACAAGGTATATGGGAAGCTCTGGGGTCAGATAGCCAAAGAGAGTGGAATGAGAGGCAAGAGCCCTGCTCTTCAATATATACAAGTTTTAGCTGGATGCCTATGGCCCCAAGGGGACCACGTGCCCTTCAAGAATGGTCAAGAATGGAACAACTTCCCTCCCCTCATTGTCCCACCTAAATTAACTTTCCCATGTCTCCATTTCCTCTGAGTCCTGTGCAAATGCTCATGGAAGGTCTTCTCTGATTCCCTCAAGCAACTGTACCCACCTTCCTCACTACCAGGGTTCTAAAAGGCAGGGACTGCACCTCTTATCTTTGATTTCCTGGGACATACCATAGTTTCTGGAACATATCAGGTTCCTAATAAATATATGCTGGAATGAATGAATGAATGACCTGCTGATAATATCAGCACTTCTGTGTAGTATATAGTAAGTCTAACTTACCCTTCCTGATTGTTAGTCTCCCCAATAGGCAAAAGAAATGGATCTTGGAGACCATTTTGCTAGATGTCTTATAATTGCCAATATAGGGAGTCTGGACTCTCGTCCAGGTCTGATCAGATTCTACTTCCCTTTCTATCACTGTCCTCTCTGTCTCTCTCCTGATTCCAGTAAGGACTATGGTTTAAGTTAGCTCAATGTTTACTTTTTTCTCCTTTGGTGGGGCAAAATTTTCTTCTCGAAAGAGGCCTTCACTGTTCTCTACAACTGGAGAAAGGGCGGGTGGAGAAAGCACAGGAGGGAGCAGAGGTGGCAGGCACCTAGCAGAAAAGTTTAGTTTCACCTGTTTTTTATTTTGACCTTCTGTGCAAGATTTCATTGAATCAAGTGCTCCATTACTTAAAAAAAATACAAACCTGTGAAGATACAATGGACAGTCTGGGAGTGAGGAGAAGAGGGAGACTTTTGGATTTATTGTAAGAAGGAGACTTTTGGATATCCTAAAATCATACTTAAGCCAAAATTCAATTCACACACACACACACACACACACACACCCGCACACACACACACACACACACACACCCCATACGCACACCATACACATAGCATATAAAGTGTGTGAGAAACTGTACTGAGGGCACGATGTGGGGCTGAAGCTAAAATATCCACTCTGTAATTTACGACAGTACTAAGACCCAAAAGACCTCTAAATTATTATCAGTCCTACTACAGCTTATAACTTGACTGTAAAAGTAAACTAAAACTAATTAACTAAAAACTAATTAACTAATTAACCTTCCTTTTAGACTCCTAATGATTCTATGATATACATGAACGTAAAATAAAATAATTTCCAAAGTTTTCAGATTGGGAATATTCACACTTTTAGAATTTTTCTCACTCACCACCAGTACTTAAGACCTGGCCCTTGTGGAAGGAGACGGGCAGCAGAAATAAAGTTTTGATCAATCCTTGAACTTTGATTCACGTATAACCACAACTCAACTATAGTTCAAAACATTTTCACATGTAAATGGTGCACAGGCTATTTGCAGAACCACTGCTCCTGTTAAGGTGGAGAAAAATATCCTATCTCAATTCCTGATGTTGAATAGATTTGTTCTTCATGTTTACATAAAGCAGAATGTTGGAGAATCCAATCACTAGTTCAGTGGCTGGCTCCTGGGTTGGTTTCATCCGGATGACAAGATGTACGCTTGCACCTCCACAAAATGATGGGTTTTGCGTATTATGCAGATTTGGGATTGTTCTGGAATAAATAAAATCTAAAATATTGAATTCACAAATGTCAAATATCTGCTAGATTAAACTTCTGAGATTTGGGTCTAAGAAAAAATAATAGGCTGAGTAGGTTCGCAGTGGTGTAAGTACATACTGTAAGAAGCAAATTTTGCCCCTATAGAAATGGCCCCATGGCTTTTCAGACATCATCTAGTCAGCACTATCATTAGATTTAGTTTTGATGGAACAGTAGCAGAACGTGGTGAGAAGGGGAGATAACTGAGCTGAAGAGAGGAAGACTTTGGCCTTCTTCTGGACTTAGGTATTCAATCTCTTGTTTTATTCTTTGCTCTTTATGATTATAGATTCTCTCACAAACAGTAAGATTGTTTTATAATGGAGATAGACACTTCAGACTAACATACATGTACTTGTTTGCAGGCAACAAATTTTGTTTTAAATCCCTTATTATAATTACATAGTATGGCATTAATAAGAACAAATATTGCATGGATTTCCTCAAAGTAATTTAGAAGCTGATTAATACACTAGTTCAAATGTATTCAGCATTTACAGTTTGCCAGGTCCTCTTATAAGCACTTTACACACACACACACACACACACACACACACACACACACACATATGCACACACACACATGTACTCATATATATATATGTGCTCACTCATTTACTCTTTTCAATAACCCTATGAGATAAGTTCCCCCATTATCCTTATTTCAGAAAAATAACTTGTCCAGACCAAATTATTAGTAAATATAGAACACTGACTTTGAAACAAAGGAATCTAGCTCTAAACTACACTCTCTTAACCAGAGGGCTAAGCAGGATCATTATTTTATTATGATGATTGAAGTAAGACCACTTGTAATTTTTGAATATGAACCTATTAGCCCATGTGACATGTCAGTGACACAGGCAAGGATTTATTAGAAAATTAGGTAAATTGATTCATGTTCTCGTTATAACCCATCTCATTCCCACTATCTCAGTTTCTTCTATTTTGATATGTCATTGGTATTCTCCCAATCCTATAAAGAGTGTTAAGAAAATTCATACTTAGGGCTTTCACCTTCCAAGTAGACTGCATTATAGATATACAGTTTGATGCTATCCTTGGATGTGCTTGGCAAAAGCTTTTCTCATTGTAATGCTTCCAGAAGTTCTGGCGAGGGTAAGAAACTCAAGGCAACCTATATAAAAATAGAACAAAATGATCAGATATGTATAGTATGGACCAGTCAATGAAATAGGGCTCTTTAAGACAAGTTGCAAAAACTATTAACAGAGGTTATTCATCTTTTAGTCAGAGAGTTACAAGTATAACAGAATTGTTACACAGTCATTGTTCTGACTGACATTGTTCTATGCCAAACAAGAAATGTCTACAAAAGTTATAAAACTGTTACCTCTTCAAATGTGGAAGCCAAAGGTGGTTTTCTAGGACTATTTAATTTTTCAAGCAGAAAGGAAATTAGAATGAGGTCATTTTTATATTATTTTTTGCTTTTATATTATTAATGGTTTGTGGTTATTTTCCTCTCTGAATTCCCTTCAATGCATAGAAGTAGGAAACAGTATTTTTCCTTTCATGTCATAAGTATCCAAAACCAAATACCCTATATCCAGCTTAGTTTCATCCAAAAGATGAATCATTAAATCATAACTTTGCTTATTATAAAATATTCCAAATTTATTTCTGAATTCATAATTCCCCTAATTCTTGGAAAAGAACTATAACAAATGGGTTGAGCCTTTTTCATTTAAGTTTATGGAAAAATAATTAACATCCACTAGTCTAATCATTCCAACTTGTATAGCACATAAAAGCATAAAAACTGTGTGAATCAAATTTCCCCTTTTTGTTTGGGTTTAAACCTCCGTAATTATGTTAAAAGGTGTTTAATGCCTGAAAGCTTTGACCTTGCCTGGGATAGGAGCCAGTTCAGTCTTTTCTTGGCTAGAGTTAAGCCCAAGTCATATGATCAATAAGTGCAAAAGGCATAATAAATGTAGCGGGGCCTCGTCCACAGAAAGGACACGCCAGATATCGCAGACCACACGATATTGGCAAACGAGCGCTTTACGCCTTTCATGTTTCAAATCTTTCTGAAACCTACCATCTATTTTCTTGAACTTCCTCCATCTCTTAAGTAAATACATTTTCTTCTGACCATAAATAACAGTTTTTTGTTTTGTTTTGTTTTTGCTAGAATGAATCCAACTTCTTAAATATGTATATATAATATAATATATATAGAAAAGTAACATGCTTTTCAAAAACCAGTGATGCCAATATTATTAACTAGAAGTTAGCAATCGTAATCATAAGGAAAATTTATTGAACTTCTACATATGTTGGTTTTCTATATTCCATATTCATAATAAATTATAAAAATTGTATGGAATGTTAACTAATAACTATAACATAATATATTAAATATCACATATACATATAGTTTATAATGCATAATAGAAACACATACTATCTTATCAGTAAAATACATCTAAGAGATGAGAGTGATGATAGTGCATGCCAAACACCATTCTAAAAACTCTGTACACATTGACTCATTTAATCCTCACAAAATATCTAAGAGCTATGTAGAGAGAGCAGAGGTGGGATTTGAATCCAAGCAATGTAGCTTTCAAGTTTATGCCCCTAACCAAGGTGTCATTCAGCCCTATTGTGCAGCTCTATTGTCCACAAATGACAGTTGTTATCATTCCTGCCACTGAGTCTTAAGAATTGTGGAGCATACATCCAATCCCTTAACCTCTTTGTACCTCAGCTTCCAACCCTATAATCTGCCTGCAGAATTTCTATCTCCCCATGGAGCTCTGGATTTTTCTCTCTGCCTTTATCTAAGAAGCCCTCTCAGCACATCTTAACATTTACAAGTCACTGGATGTCTCTGTTTAAAAGGAAAATTGTCTTTTTTAAAAATTTAGGAGTGATTTTATATAAAACTAAGTGCATAGAATTTTAACTACATATGTAACAGTAATAAAAAAAACTTTACAGTATGGTTTCCTCTGTACACTCTATATAAATGTAATTCCTTCCTTGGAGTATGAGAGTGGACTTTATAGCTTTACAAATATAATTTGGCATGCTGGAAGGCAATCAGTGGCCATCATGAAACAAAAATCTGGGCAAAATCATTCTGGATTAACTGGTCACGGTAAAATTTAATTGAGAAACTAGTAACATTAGCTTCTCCTAGCAAAATGTTTCCTTGATATTTTCACTTGCCCTTATTCTGATGTAAATTTTACCAGTAAAGCTCTACTTTGAACCACTTCTCTTGAATCAACACCTATGCCTTCTTTAAACTGTACCATCTGACTTTATTCTCACAGGAATCCTGCATTCTCTCTCACCAAGGTTACTAATGGCTCCTGCATTCAAATTTAAGTGTATGTTTTCTTAATCATTATTTATCTTTAATTCTTTGAAACATTTCATGAAGTTGATCACCTCCCCAACTCAAAATAAATCCCAAGCTTTCCTTGCATTCTATTTATCAAGTTTTCCTATTCTATCTTTCTTTATTACATCTCTATTTATTCAACAAATACTCATTTAATACCTGCTAAAGGCTAGGCAGTGCAGCAAATAAAAAGAAATCCCTGCCTATCAAAAGGTTACTGATGTATTTTATCTCCATTGGCTTTTCACCAAAGCCCATCCTAGGGGGACCCCATTTTCCCACATATACACATCTGAGATAGGAGCTAGTTCAGTCTTTTCTTGCCTGGAGTTAAATAATGCATATGTCTTCATGCTATCAACTACTCCTTTCAAGCAGATTACTTTCAGTAATCTTGATTAGGAAGACATAGAGTTCAAATCCCGAGTCCAGTTCAAATCCTAGATCCAGGACTTATTGGTTAGTATAATCATAGGTTAAGTTACCGAACTACTCAAAACCTCAGTTTTTAAAATCCATAATATGGAAATAATAATCATGCCTACTTCCTACATAGGACTGTTGTGAGATTAAGTTAGAAATTGCATGCCAAGTGTTTAAACTATCTGGCGTTTAACAAGCATATCATTGTTAATGGCTATTCTTGTCTTATTCCCTTATTCTTTTATCTACATTTTTATCCTTGGTCTCCCTGTAGTATATCATCTCTACCTGCTCAATAAACTCCCCCTTTTTGGTTGTCTGTGCTACCTCAAACACTAGGTATCCAAAACCATAACCATTTCCTTCTCTCACATTAATCCTCTTTCTTAAATTTCTCATTTACATCATTGTCTCTTTAATTTTTCAGGTCATTGAGTTGAAACTTATGAACTCCATCTCCTTAATCCTATGGGAGCAGTCACTATTAAAACTTTGAGCACATGATCCATATTTTATTTATCATAATGTTTCCAGTTGTAAAATAGAATTGATGCCCAAGAATGCTTGTAAAGTGAAAAAATAAGTGAATGAATGAATTAGAATTAAAGCAGATGAAGGACTAGCTAGAGATTATATTGAGGACAAAGAGCAGGTGCAGTAGAGTTAAAGGATTAGTAGCAGGGGGATGCTGGGACAGGGAGGGACATTTCAAATGTCTAATCTTGGAGATGAGTAATTCCTAGGGATTGTGAAGACATACTAGGTAGGTGACTGTTGTCAACTTAGAGGGAGAGCCCTTGGGAGAGCAGTTATCCTATTTCATATGCCCACAAATAGACATGTATATCTCAGTCTCTTCAATTCTGAGGAAGTACATGGACAATTTGTCCATTGAGTGACAGTTCTTGCCATTGCTTTCATATCCTTTAGCCATTTATGCTCCAAATGCAATGCCTTAGGAAAAACACTTGAGGTTTTTCCTTTAATCAGAGCTTAGCTCTGTGCCCACACAGCCTGCATGCTGCTGTTGTATCCTATCCACACCTTTAGCCAGCCTTCAACATGCTTTAGTATTCAATTGCTGAGGGATTGGCATTCTCATAGCCCCAGACCTTGAATAATCAAGCTGCCACATTCATGCTACATCAATTACAGTTATTGCTCTCCAAAGATAATCCCGTTACAGATATGTTTCTCTTCTTGGGTGGACTCTGGGGAAAATGAGTCAATCTCTAAATAAATACTATTGTATTTAGAATAATTAAAATAAGCATAAGCCTTTAAAAGGTTTGGATAACTTTTCCACATGGGAAAGAAATACTTGTCACACTCAGAAGGGATACAGTATATCATGTTCTCCTGTTATTGTTCATGACTAAAATTCAAGCAAATAATGTATTCTCCATATGCTAAGTAACAAGTTTTGCCTGTAATGTAATATTGAGCCACCAAAAATAACTATTGTAGTATGTAAGTGTATAAGAGTTAATCTGCAATGAAATATGTAATAGTAAAATGCATATGATTTTTTAACAATCATTTTTTTGAAAACTTTGTTCTTATCATTAACATATTGCTATTTCAATCAATTGCAGATTTAAAAATTCTGAGTTTTAGCTATAAAAAGATCTACAGTTTTGAAATTTTTGGTAGAATTTTTAAAACTTTGAACATACACAGTGCCTATTTCCATTTAAGACAAAGATTTTTTTTAAATGTTTTATAGTCTGAGACTAAGACTTAATTTTTAGCTAAGTGATTAAAATTTTTATAAGTAATTCATGTACCATTGGTAAAATTTAATCAGAAACAACTCAAAATATGAATCATAGGAGGAAATAGCCAATACTATGTCTAAATTAACATTTTTAAATGTAGTAATTTTTATTTTTTTAATCTATAGTCCTCTCTACCTTATTTCTATTTTGAAACATATTTGACTTTATTTTCTCTTTGTCAGGTATTTTGCAATATGGATCTTAATGGGGGAGGTTGGACTGTAATACAGCATCGTGAAGATGGAAGTTTGGATTTCCAAAGAGGCTGGAAAGAATATAAAATGGTAAGATGAAAGAATTTACAGTGGTTTTTGATGTTTTATCATGAGGTATTCACCATACTACATAATCAACCTTTGCATTTTGGGGTGTTTTTGAGTTACTTTTAAAATAAAATGATACATTAGTTGCATTATTTTCATTAGACACAAAATACTCATAAATCATTTTCAGTAAATGGTTTCCATGTGTGCATCAGAAAGAAAAATACATTACTGAAATTATTTGGTGAACTTTAGTCTGGATTCATTCCTAGTTGAATCAGGGTGGGGGAAGCTAGAACTCAGACCTGGGCTGGATAGGTGAGCCAGGCAAGGGAGTTGTGCAGAGCTACAGGTTGCAGAACAGAGTAGCTAATAGCAATGACCTCACTCACATGGCTGGCAGATTGTTGCTGGCTGTCGACTGGAAGCTCCTCTGTGTGACCTACCCATGTGGCTAGGCTGGGCTTCTCCCAGTATGGTGACCCAGGGTTGTCAGATTTCTTATGTTGCAGTTGGCATCCCCAAAGCACAAAAGCAGTAACTTTCAAGCCTTTTAAAGTTTTATTAGACCCAAAAATGACACAGTGTTACTTTCACTGAATTCTATTGGTTATAGTTGATCACAGGCCCAGTCCAGATTCAAAGCAAGAGGAGTACACAGAAGTATGAACTGTGGGGCATGGTTCATTGGGGTCTCCAAAATAACAGCAGATATCGTCATCATCATCATCATCATCATCATCATCCCCAACATTTTCAAGGCTTAATATGTGTCAGCCCTATACATAAATTCTTATCTAATTTTTATATCAACCCTATTAGCTAATTCTATCCACATTTTAAGAGGAAACTGAAATTAGAGAGAGAAACTTTTCCAAGATAATATAGTAGATGGTTGAAATAATCCATAATCCAGTAGGCACATAGTCAATGTCTCCAATATTAACCTTAAAATCTGCTGACAGAATGTTGGGCACATTAATGGAGCAGGATCTTTATTTATGGATTAATTCTCATTCTTTTACATCTAAAACTTCTAGATAATTCTTGTGTTGACTTTTTAACAAATTTCTTTCTCAGAAGGTAAAGAAAAAGGTGATAGAAATGCTGTACTAGCTTCTGTCTGGATATTCTTGTAGACAATGTGTAAACACTGGTTGGTTGACATCAGAATTTACCCATTAATAGGTTCATAGTTGGTCAAACGGCAGCAAACAAAAGTTCTAATAAATGGATGGGAGGTCTCTAGTGATGTCACTGTGTCTACTACCACAGATATTCGGTTGAGCACTCTGAAAGCATGTTAAAAATTTTGGAGTTACACAAAGTTGGAATCCAATGTCTTTAATAAACTGTAAACTTAAGACAGAAAGGTAGGCTGAAGCAACAAGAAAGAATTCCACAGAGAGAATTGTAAAATCTTTCACCTAGATCAAAAATATTAAAAAAATAACTGTGAGAATATAAGATAAAGGTGACAAATTGGCTTAAGAACCTAGTATTTGAAAGATAGAGAGATTTATTTGGCCATAAGTTAATTTTGTGCTATTGGCTACTAAAAAACAAATATTAAAGTACTCAGTCTACATTCATAGCAATTTTGGGGTAACAAAAACTGCAGAACTCACTGGTGTCTGCTATGGTCTGGTTACATCAAGAATATACTTTCAATTCTGGAGGTTTTCAAACAAGTGAATTTATCCTAGAGGTTACAGGCAGGATGGGAGGAATCTAGAAACTATGTCTGGAGCAAGTGAATACCTGGAGAAAACAAGAATTAGTCATCAGCATGTCTGATAGCTTTGTTGGTTAGCTAGACGGAGGTGTGTGGTCCTGGAGCCTGCTACTCCAAGTGTGGTCCAGGCAGCACCAGTATTAGCATCATCTAGGAACTTATTAGAAACACAGAATCTCAAGCTCCACCTCCTATCTCCTGAATTAGAAACTTCATTTTAACACTGCTTTGGAGGGAAGTGCAATAATGAATAGAGGAACATTCCAGAGAGGCAAAATCTGTGTATGTCTAAGCAAAGCTCTCTAATGGTTAATTCTAACATGAAATGGACTTCCTATTAAGTGGCAAACCCTTCTTCAGGGGAAACACCCACCCCAGTAGAAGGGAGATCATCATCTTTCAGGATTGTTATGGAGAATTGGAATGTTAGGTTAGATTCTAAGGTCTCTATCTGCCAATGTGATTCTAAAAACATATTGGGGAAAAAGATTATCTAAGTTCTAAAAGAGGACTTTGAATTATGTTTATATTAACAATTTGAGTCTTCACTCTGCCATTTACAAGTGGAGTGATTTTTGGCAAATCACTTAACCAATCCGTTGGCTTTCTCACTTGTTAAAATAGAACAATAATAATACCTCACCTGCCTTGCAGGGATGTGGTGAGGATTAGAAATAATACAAATAAAGCACTTTGGCACACTGAATTTTCAATGAGCAGTAGTTATTATTATTATCCAAGATTAAAACTTCAAAGACTGCAAAAATTTTACTTATCTCTGCCAAAAGTATTATTTTTCAGAGCACCTTAATTCATGATTATTTTTACCACTAAAATGAGATGTGAAGAAGACATCTGAGAATCAGACTATAGATATAGATTTAGCCAAATCTGAAATACATTATTATTGAAACTAATGATAACAGAAAAATAAATGTTAAGTTGTCATCGTGGTAACTTTCCAAAATGGTGAATTACTAGCTGTAAACATCTGCTGCTTTGGCAAGTTAGACATGTTATTAATAAATGAGAGATACTGACTTGTTAAGTATGGAATTGATTCATGTCTCATATTTACCAAATATATCATTTCTGAGCAATTTTTTCATTATTAGAATAAGACTGAAATTATTCTTTAATCATAGTTTTTTATGGTGTTTACTCTTCTTTTTTAAATAAGGAAGACTGCTATGATTTATTCAAACTTGAAAAATTGATCAGCTGGGTGTCAATTGTGCATGATCAGAAAATGAGATAAGCTCCAAAATTCTGAAATATTCTGGCAAGAATGAAACCAAAGATTTTTTTTTTTTTGGATTGGAAAAATTCATCATATGTTACAAATTGGTTAACATTGACCAAAATACATGATAGAAAATGTTTCAGTTGTTTTCTCCAGAGCTTTTCTTTCACCTAAAGACAAAATAACGTGACTCCACCAGGAATGGATATAGACTTCTGCCAATTCTTGTCAATCACACTTACTTCTATCCCCTGCATCTGAAGAACTGGCCACTCACTTCTTCAGCTTGGGGTGCACATCCTTTGGGAAAGCAAGAACTTGGCATGCACCACTTCATCCTCAATCCTCAGCAGTCTACTGTCATATACACCAGGATGCTATACATCTTCCTTGGGCATTGCGTGTAGAAATAAAGTTTTATCTCTCCTTCCTTTCTGCCTTTCTTCTCTTCTTCCTTTCCCTGGTTGATATCTATGGGCTACCTCTTGCTTCATCAGATTTCCAGAAAAATGTATGAAAATTATCAATGTATGAACTTACAAATATATATTATATATTATCATTATTAATTTTAAACCTCTCTCAATATGGAAGATTTGCAATTCATTTGATTCTTAACATTGGCTTTAAGCTCACAAAAGTCTTTTACTTAAGCTTTGTTTTCACTTAACCTTCCTTATTAGGAAATTCAACAAAATCTAGTTTATGGATTTGTAAAGATGTTTGCTGAGAGAAGCTAGTCTGGAGTGGGCTTTTTAATGAGGCACTTAGGAAACTATATTAACTCCTTCAAGCCAAAAGGATACCATTTAGTGGCCCCAGCAATAACACTTATCAGCAGTACTTTTGCATATAAAGTCCAATGAAGCTAAGAGTTGCAAATAGTACTCTAAATGGCCTAACTTTATACTGTAGTAGGCAATGACTTAATGCCCTGGAGACAAACTTGCTTTGTTTTGCAAAGAATTATCCCCATAAACAGCTTCTTATTGACATGAAATTTCAATCTAAGCACTATATTTTCTGGGAGTTCCTTGTTTTTGGAGAGAAATTAAGAGCACATTTTCAACTGCATTTTAACATCTTCACATTAAAAAGAGAAAATGCATAAGAAATTTAAAATTTTGAAATAAAAAATTATTTTGCTCTTTCTTGGGCCGTCTCAGTAGTTAGAGGAGATGTACGATTTAGCTGTGTATTAAAGCACCTTTGGAAACCCACAGTTCAGTCTTATCTGTTTTCTTTAATAATTTGTATGAAAAAAGATGAAACCCATAAAAAATACATGGACTGTGTCTGGTTTCAATTTTGCTTCATCTATAAAAAGCCAACAGTTCCTGTGAGCATTATCAGACAAAACAAATAGAGTATCAAAGACAATTATTTTATTAACTTGGAAAGGAACAAAACAAAATTGAGCATTTCTGCAGGTTTTGGCAAACACTAATGAATGTTGGTCTTTTCTCTGCATGCATTTTTTGAGCAAGACATACCTTTTAAGGCCAGTTTTAAGTCAAAATTCATTTAGATTAAATTTCACTGTCTTTTTTATCCTTTTATTAAAGAACTAGAGAAGAAATAAAATTCATTAACAATGTATCTGAATTATGGTATCAAAATTTTTCGTATAATTGTGATTGGCATCACTAAACATAGTTTTTTCATGAAAATATATGGTCTAGCATCCTTGGATTTTTTCATGAAAAAGAAGAAATTTTATTTTTATTACTGTTAATTATTCATTGCTGCTTTTTCACTATCAGCACAGAATTTCGTATAAGCTTTTATTTTTATTTTTAGGGATGTTACAGGCTACTTGGGGTAAAATAAAGATTGGTGGTAAACTGTTATATGCAGAAAGTATAAACATATTTTGGGGGTAACATTGTCTGTATTTGTATTTTAGACATGGATATGAATATTTTAAGGACAGTCTCATATACATAATCAAATCTGTCATCCCCATATGGAGCTCAGGAGGAAGATGGGGTCTTAAGCCTACCTTTTCGCTCGGTACCACTCAGATTTTAATAATTCGATTTGATGATTATAATTCTTTTGAATTTTCACTTGGAATAGCCATTTCACATCACACATAGTTGGTTTTCCACTTTTGTTTCATAGAAAACCGTGGAATCTTTTAAATATACAGATCTTTAAGCCCCCTCCAGACATGCTGAATCAGAATCTCCATGGAGGAACTAAGTCATGTATGTTTTTTAAAAGCTCCACAATTGTTTCTTATATGCACTCCTGGTTGAAAGCAATTGTGACAACTATTAATTTATTATCATGGTATAAGAACTTCAAAATTACCCCTTTTGTCAATCCTAAAACTTGTGAAATGTGAAAAGAGAAGTAAAAGAAATAAGACCAAGGGAGAGTTGAAAAAGCCAACTGATCTTTAGCATTAGGAAGCAAAGGTAAGAATAAGGAAGTCGTGTATACTTTCATTTCTACCACAGTTTAGGCCCAATTGCAATCAGTTGGTTCTAATTTCTTATTTAATAATTGATTTCTTATATGAAAATGACAGTACTCATTTGTATAAACCAACACTCAACTTACAATAATACATTAGTCCCTAGGATCTGAGAGCCTTTTAAATAATTATTCCACTATCCCTTTATTAATTTTCAGGCTAAAACAAGACCCTGGATTATTTTTGTTTCTTTTCTCATACACACTGGAAAGGAACCTGCTTACCACAAATAGTTCACAGTCTCATGGAAGAGAAGCAACTGAACAGAAAATTGCTATGTATTGTGATATATCTTTTAACTATAACAGTAACTAGATTTTAAGTGGTTTTCATGTATCAGCATTCAATTAAGTGCTTTAGGTATATTACCTCATTTCATTCTCACAACATGATATATGGAAATGATGTTTTTAATCCCTGTTTTTCAGACAAGGAAACTGAGGCTCAGAAGTAAAGTAGAAGGCCCCACAGCAAATATGTGGCAGATCAAGGCTTCAGTTTGGAGCAGAGATAAGGGGTAGAGGTTACTTAATCCAAGCCAAGCCTTTGTTCCTATGCATCAGATCTGTGGTCATGCCTGATAAATTATTCAATAGACAGTTTACTAATGTGGGAACCCATTTCCCCTTCTTTCACGTATTTTTCATCTTTATGATGAAAAATTTGTTTCTGCCTCGCTGCACTTGACTGTTAGAAGGTTTCCTCCCTTTGCTGTCTCTCTAACAGTCGTTTTGATTCATTGTAGTCAAACATTTTGCTCCCACAATGGAGCATGTTTGGACAGTTTTGGGGGAAGTTTCTTGAAGTAGACTTTGGGTTTCTAATGGCCATTTTCACTGCTTTCTTTCTAGTTGCTTATTCCTGAAAGAAGAAAAAGCAAAACTGTTTAGGAAGGGATATTTATCTCCGCTCAGGGGGATGTACAGGCCTGCATGTCAAGACAGACAGGGATGGAGGTTCTTGCAGGAATGAGGCTCATGCTTGTCCATTTCCGAGGCTCACCCAATATCACTGCACTTTTGCCTGGGGAAGCTGGATAGTTTTATACACACATTGCTTTCAACAGCATGGAAATATGTGACCCAAAACTTAACACTTCATCATTCCCAGCCTCTTTATTCACATTTAGTATAATTGTTGAATCCCTTTTCAATGACTGCACAGAAAAGGGAATCGTCAAGTGGCTATAGGCAAGATTTTGACATGTCTGAGCTGAAAAGAAATGCAAGGAAAATCCCAGTTGTCTTCTTTTTCTTCCCAGGGGCTGCTGCAATTGAAAAAGTGCTAATTCTTTGACTTCCAGCCCCCTGTAACTTTCTGTTTTGCTTGTGCATTGGAGAAGGTTAGCTTTGCTCTTCTCCTTGGTATTTCACACCAGCTGCCGTAAAAATGTGTAAAATTCTTAACACATCCGAAATTGCTCTAGTATTTCCTGCCACTGTGGAACTTTTACAAGCATCTTAGCAATAGAGAAACAAGGAGCTAATTGAGTACTAACTTCAGTGGGTCCTATATTTTTGCTCTGAACTACAGGTAGATGGTATATTCAGAGGAGTATATACCCATTGCTTTCTTGACCCAGTTAAGCAAAAAACTAAGTTAAATTGGGGAATAACTTTAAAAGTGTACATACATATATTAATACATTTTATTTTAACTTTAAATCTAAAAAATATACATTGATTTATGCATCTTTTAACATAGAGCCAAAACCTGGAATTCTAGGTCACTGTTCTTTCATAAAACTTGCCCATGATAGAATGCATGCAATCTCTAGTTTCAGTTTCTTTTGAGTTAAAAATTTAAGTGAAAAATTCATTAAAATTTTATTATTTTTCCCAGTCTTTTAGAGTTTAAACAACATCTAATTCAAAAATATTTTTTAGTGATTTGAAATTAGGTCTTATAAAACAAATAAACATTCTCTTTCTCACTAATATTTAACATATTTACATAAAATATTATAAATATTATTACAATAATGAAACTGGCATAAATGGGTTTGGTCAAAATACCACTGGCCTTTGGTAAGTGATTCAGTTGGCAGAAGCAGTGGTGCACAAGTGATTGTGATCCAATTAGACACTTTAAGAAAATTTCCCTGAGACACAGCCATAATGTCTACAAGATTGTGTTTTAAGGTTACTTCTCTAAATATAATTGCAAAGTGCTGTAATATTTTGTTCCCCTTCCTTCCTCCCTCTATACCAACTTCCTCCATTCTCTCCTTTCTTCCTTTTTCTTTGAACTTAAATGAACACTTACAGACTTCCCAGTATATACCAGTTCTCTACTAATTTTTAATTCATAAATACAACACAGCTTCTATCATCAGGAGGTCACAATATGGCCAGTAAGGCAAACATGTAGATCAAGAATTACATTGAACTTCAAGTCTTACCAAGAAGTACTTTCTGAGGCAATTGTGAATACCCAAAATTTAGAATGCCAGCCATTTTGTAGGCTTCTGTATTTTCCTGTTGCTAACATCTCCAACATTAAGGGTTGTCTTTTGGCGGGGGGGGCAGTTTTTTTCTCCCCACAAAGAAACTATTTTGTCAATTTAACAAACTTGACTTCCCCAAAGAGAACAATAGAGCCATGTTGACTGCAGATACAGAGCAGTCGGCCAGGTTGACTCAAGAGCTCTTGCGAGTCGGCCGTCTGCCTCACTGTCCCAGTCCATGCCAGTGAAGCAGTATAAGCAGTTCTAGTCATGGATTGACAGGTTTGCTTATCAGTATTTAAAAATGAAGCTCCAAAATTCATGGGTCTAGTAATCTATAAATTTATTATAGGAGCATAATTAGACTCCTGAGTAATGACAAAAGCAATAATAATAATATTCTTAAATAAGTTATCTAATACTACCCTGATAATATTCATTGAAAAATGTTTAAATTATGCTCAAGATATTCCATCAAGTAGTATTTTAGAAACATTTTCAAAAGCAAACTTTGAATTGAGAAGTGTTTTTTGGTTATACCTATTAACCAGACTCGTCTAATCCAAAATGTCTTATCCAGACAGATTTGAATAACAGAGGTTTTACTGTAATAAGAACTAGAAGCCTCAATGGAAAGCAACATAGCAAAAAAGTATCATAATAAGTCAGTAATTAGAAAAAAGTGTATGAAAATGTGAAAGAAATATCTTTACTTTTAAATAGTTTTTTATTATTATTTAGAAAATGATGCTCAACATGAAAAGAGTCTTTTACTAAAGTATCAACTGCATCTCTGTCTTCATTCCCAGGGTTTTGGAAATCCCTCTGGTGAATATTGGCTGGGGAATGAGTTTATTTTTGCCATAACCAGTCAGAGGCAGTACACACTAAGAATCGAGTTAATGGACTGGGAAGGAAACCGAGCCTACTCACAATATGACAGATTCCACATAGGAAATGAAAAGCAAAACTACAGGTAAGTCATGCTTCGGTGTAGTGCTCGACTACCCTTGACCTAGCCACTTAATAGATCTCGTGGAAAAGTGTGAAGAAAGAAATAATGAAAGTCATCCTTCAAAATCAGAATCGGGTCGTTTGCCTAGGCCTGTGACAAAGAGATACAAAAGAGCCTGTAAAGACTTCTTCATAGCTTTAAATTTTAGTTTTCATAGACTGAGTGTCTTTGATGTTGGCACAAATTTTAGAGAATGGTGAATTAAATCAAGCATAAAGTTAATTGTTGTTATGTTGTTATTGTTATGAAGGTGCAGTGAATTCATACATATAAAGCTGATGATAGAAATGACTTCAACTCAGTGGCTTAAAATCAATAATCTCTCCCTTTTACAAAAAGTTTTCCTAGTTCTACTTCCTTTATTTACCTTTCTTAAATTATTATTTTTCCAAATTATCTTGAAGATGGCAAGAATAAACTTTTATATTTTTGCATAAGTTATATAAAAGAGAATATGAGGCATAATTTAGAAGGTTCTTTGGTAATTAATCTAAAGAGCAAAAATAAATTCAAGTAGTGACATCAATATAAATAATACATCATTGCAGACATGAAAATAGACAAACTATACACTTGTAAATGTTTCTGATTATTTTTTTGATGAACAGCTTCTACACTAAAAAAAAAAAAATACAACTAAAAATATGGCAAGGAAGTAATGTGATGTGGTAAGTTCATTCCACAGACACTTAATATGTTACTTCTGTGTTCCAGGAATTCTACTAGGCACTGGTGATTTAGCGGTTAGTGATGAAGTATCTAGTCTTACAGACCTCACAGTCAAGTTTGGTTACTAACTAGGGCACTAAAACACTGGCTGGCATTTCTTAAGAACACAGAAGATAGTTTGGTTACTTTTATATCACTAATCATTAATGCAGTACTTGATACACAGCATGTTCTTCACTGCCTATGCCAGCTTTGTAATTAGTAAATTAGAGTTGCAATGACTTTTAACAATATTGTGACTACTCTACTTCTGTCTTGGAAATACGATTATGTGCATTAAAGGGTTGGCACATTGCTTCCAGTAAATTGCAATGATAGCAACCAAAGCCTTGTGTTTTTTTATTTTTCAACCTGTGCGGTTATCTCCTCATAGTCTGCCTGTTTCTGATGCTTATTTCTTTTCAAGATATACCATTCTTTAGGGGGTTGAATCTGCATCTTTTCATGGCACAACTCATTTTATTTTAATGGATTACATATGGGATTGGTTCCTTGGAGACACAATAATCGTTTTCTTAACAAATAGTAATGATGTCACCACAACTGAAGATGAGAAATAGATCTAAAGAGTTGATACTCTCATGGGGGGTGGGGGGAGCAGGAGTGTACTTAATGACAGCTCAAGAAACCAAAGAAGAGACATTTATAAAATGCAATGGGGTGTAAGAAGAAATGTTTCCAAGGAGGTCAATATTTTGAGAGTTTTATAACAAGAAAAACCACTGTTAAACATCACGGGTACTCTTATGTAAATGTTTTGACCTGAAACTTGAAACTATATGAAACTTGGCTAATGTCAGACAGCCTGACAATAGGACTAGCAAATAATTAGTCTAGTCTTTTTCTAGGCTCCTGAAGAATTTGCTTTGGTTCTCCTCCAAAATGTCTCTCCATTCTCCATAGGTGGCTGTGTGTGTGTGTGTGTGTGTGTGTGTATGCATGTTTGTGAGGCTTGGGCTAGTGTTAGGGGACAGAGTGTTTTGGTAGGTTTAGGGGGACTGTTGTCATCTGCAGTAGACTTCAGGGTGTGTGGTATGAATGTTATTCTGGCATCTGCATGAGCAAGAAGCCCTTACCTCCTCTTCCAGTGCCCCACTGCCCTCACTGTGCGTCTGTGATGCATCGTTCCTTCATCATCTGTGTGATTCTGTATCCTTGTCCATATGAGGTGGATCTATGATCAAAAAATAAGTCTTCCCAGCTAGCATACACTCTGAAATCCCTATTTTTCTTTTTGAGAGAGAAAGAATTGTGAACCTTAGAATCAAAATTATAAAGCTAGAAGGAACTTAATAATTTAATTCCAAACCTCTGGTTTTAGCGGAAAGAAAGCTGAGGTTCAGAAATATACAATGATTTGCCCAAAGAAGGAGAAAGACGTAAATATGGGATGTTTGACGCATACCTCATTCAGTGCGGTTTCTGTTCTGTCATGCTGCTGTAATAAAGTTGGTTCTGGCCCTTTCTCCTGCTGGGACTAACAGAAAGTAGATTTGCAATCATCACCTTCTCATGCAATTAAGTATAAGATTCACATTGGCATCAAATGGGAAATTAGAACTCATTAAAACATAATGCTTGCTCTAATGAAAGATTAGTTGAAATAAACACACTATCAAATGGTGTTATTCACTGTTTCAAAGGAAAGTGGAATAGAAGCTGGAAAAGGGAAGCTAACTCTTTGCAACTTTTCTCCCTGCAAGTGTCATCACTTGTGCCCAGTACTGCTGGCCCAGGCCACGTGCCACGTGTGGTCAAGTTAGAATCCTGGTTCCATCATTGCCTCGGTGTTCTTTTCCTCCATTCATTTCTCTTCTCTCTGAATCAGGACACCTCTTTGTGACAAATTATGGAGAGTGTTAATACTAAGATTTGTATACTATCCCATAATTATGAAATGATTTTTAACACTTTAGTCATTTACTCCTCATAATGATTTTTTGAGGTAGGTATTATTAAACACATTTTCAAGATAAGGAAACTGAGGTTTTGGTCAATTGACTTGCTCAAATTCAACTAAATTCCAATTAAATGTCAAAACCATGGAATTCATGCTAGTTTTTTGTTTTATATTATTATGGCTTCTGTTATTTTTCCTCTTTTAAGTTACATTTAGAATTTGTTTTATTTCTTAAAAATATTCTATCTTAGAAATTTTATTTAGAAAATTATTCTAATGCTGCAGTTATAGTGTATAAACCTAACTGATTTTTTTCAAAAAAAAACCCTTTCTCATGCTCTTGACACATACTGACTAACAATAAGTGTTTTAAATGAATGGAAGGGCTTATAAATGTTTATGTAATACACATATTTTCCTTTTATCCTCTAAGGGAACTCCAAATGATTTTCTCAGATAGAAAATAAAATCTATAGAACCCAAGAGAATATAAATAAGAAAAACTAGTTATATGAGTGTCATGATAAACATGTCATGTGAAATAACACATAATCACTGTGAAATTATTAAATGCTTCCTCTAGAGAGGTAGCATTATCTAAATCCTCATCATCTAACACCTAGACTATTATAGAGCCATTCTGTTTCTAGTCTTGATACTCTCAAATATATCTTCCACAGTATTGTTGAGGTGATATTTTTCTAACACATAAGCAGACTTGGTCTTCCCCTCCTTCATATATTTCAACAGTGTTCAAATATCTTCAGGTTAAAGTCCACCACTAAGACTCTTCATAACCTGGCCACTGCCTACTTATCCAGGTAACGTACACCCCCCTCATTACAATTATGTTCCAGTAACTATCTGCAATTTCCCTAAACCCTCCATGCATTTGTTTATGCTGTGTGCTTACCCTGTACACATAAACCCAACTTTGTCACATGCATACATCTTAAGTCTTTAAGATTCTGTCTTATTCCAGGAAATCTTTTCCCTGATACTTACTATGGTTGATGCTAGGATGTGCCAACCCATTGCCCCCCTTCAGAACTGAAGCACTTTTTCTTCCACCTTTTGGAAATGTTGTTGACAAAGCTTGCAGCTGAGGTCCTCTCTCAAGGCACTGCCTGTGCCTAAAGAGAGTCACATCACTCAAGGTTACACTGATCCTTTCTGCAGACAGATTGTATCCAATGACTGGTCAATATAAGAACATAAAGGCCCTCTTGCCCCAATTTGGGGCAATTCTGAAGGGATGTCTGAGGTCCAGAATTCTGCTTGAGTTTAGCTGAGGTCTTCACTGTGACTGCATATGAGCCCTCCTTCTCCCTCTGCTCTGTCCTGTTTCCTTCACTCTGCCACAGACCCTAAGAGCACTCTCCTCTAAACCTCCCTACACTCATTTCCCAGAGAAATACATCACCCTCATTCTCAGGCCAGTTTGCTCTGTGCTCTCACTGATCCATAACACTCTGGATAACTGTCCAGTATCCACATTCTAAGTCATTAATGAGTAGTTATTAACTAACATTGTGTGTGTGTGTATTCTAAGCTTTTAGAATATAGGAATAATTTTTAGCAAAATTCAGGATATATACCTAATTTAGCCAAGTTATTAACTAAGAATTGATAGCTAATATTTGGTGGATACATACTATGCACCAGATGCCTTGTTTTTATAGGAGAAAACTGAGGCATAGTACTTTGAACAAGGTCACAGACACTAATATGAGTAGGAATCAGAATTTGAACTTCATTCTTATAACTATCCACCGTATGGCCATCCCTCAATGAAAGGAAATTCATCAGTTAATTTCTGGAATTAAATAAACTCGAAAAACATATTCTAATATATATTATGTGTTTCTTCTCGCCACGTTTTTGTCTTTAATAATTTGAATGCCTTTGGACACATTATATTCTCTCTCTATTTGTCAATTTTCCGTCCTTATAAATGAAAGTATTTGTAAAGCTCATTGCAACTCAAAAATTATTTTCTGAAATGGAACTATTTTTACGTGTGCATTCTTTTCTATTTTTATAGTGTTTCAATTCTTTGATGAACAATTAAGTCTTGATCTCTCTAACAAATACTTGAGGGTTTGGGATCAGTTTAGGGATTACAGTGACCTTTTGCTTCTCATGAAAGCTTTTCTTGTTCCAATACCTAGTGTTAAAAAACAAATACACAACCACCACCACCACAACAAACACTTGAAAAAATAACAAATTAATTGTAGTGTTGAGGAGATGGCTACAGTCTACTGGCAAGAGCTCTGGAATAGAAATTAGAGATACGGAGGCTGTAAAGAAATATGGCTTCCCAGCTATAAAACCAACATGCTGTAGCGTCAGAGAAACAGAGCCATGATAAGTATTATGAAAATAAGGTTAAAACACAAGACTGAAGCCTGGTATGGTGGACAAGCCAGTGCTTATGAAAATTTGAGAAACCAAGCACATGTAGCCATCAAAGTGAGATCACAAAAGGGGAGATTGGTGGAAATCTATTGCCTTGCTGTAACTATGTTACCTGTGGTTGTGCAGTCAAGCATCTCGTGGTGGGGCTGGAACCGTTGCCAGCATCAGGAAGCCAAGCTGGGTGCCGAGTGAAAGAATGAACAATGTGGAAACTGCCAGACACCTCTGCCTCTGAACATCACCGCATCTCATGATGTCTTGAGAGTCAGGCCACGTTTCACTTCCATTTTCCAAATCTCACACAAAGTCTCCTTTTGGCTGACTCTAACTTAGACCCTTACAAGGAAAGAGATTCTGGGATATGGAGTTACCAAATTAACCAAATTGATAATAGCGCTATTTAGCTGTACCTTGGGAAAATCACCTATTACTTATATGCCTCACTTTTCTTATCTTTAAGTGGGAATAATATCCTACTAATAATATCCTAATATCAGAAAGAGTATACAAACATACCTTGTATTTGGTGAACTTGAATGCCATGCAACATGAAAAATATTTAGATTTTTTAATTCACTTTTTATCACAGCCAAGAAATTTATTATTCAGTCAATAAAAAATTCTTATATTCTGTACTGAAATTCCTACCATTTTCTCAAGAATGCCCTTTGCTGATTGGTAGTTATTTATTTGGATTTCAGATCCAATCCAGGTTCACTCATTACATTGGTGGTCATGTCTCTCTAGTCTCCTTTTACCTAGAACAGTCTACCACTTATCCACTGTTAATATCTTTGAAGACTCTGGATCAGTTTTTCTCGGAATGTCTCTTTCTGGGTTTATCTGATTATTTATTCCTGATTCAGTTAAATCTTTTTTACAAGAACACTATATAAATGATATTGTGCTTTTCCTATTCTGTCACATCTAAAGGCACAAAAGGTCAATTTTTCCTATTATTGGTTGAGCTAAGTTGTTTTTTTTTTTTCACGGTATTTGTTAATGGTTTATTTACCAAGAGAAACTATTCCAGCCCACATATTCATAGTCAGGAACACAGGTTGTGACAAACTTCTATGTAATTCTTTTATGTTCCAAAATCACTTTGCACTCTGAAAAATGCCAGCCTTCCTCATCTCTTCAAAATCTTTCATAGAATCATAATTTCTGTAGAAATCTGCATATGCCTTCTTTCTTGGTTCAGCCACACCAAACTTATACAAAGCTGCAGCCCCCAGGGATACAATGACTGCTCCAACAATATGAAAGCGCAGATGCTTGGCCAGGAGGCCATGCATCTGAGGTTTCGCCAAAGCGCTGGACGCCATGCTAGTTACTGTCCTTGATGGGTATGCCAACCTCAGCACGTCCTTCCTGGCTGAGGGAGAAACGAACTGCCTTGAGCTAAGTTTAATTCTCTTATTAAGGTTTTGTTTTTGGTTTTTGCAATGGGACGTGTACTATTTCAAAGAAAATTCTTACAAAGGATCATAAATTATAAAACATAAAGCTGATTTATTTTGAAATGGTTATAGGAACATTGTATATTGTCTCCCCTTGCTAGTCTCTCAACCATTAGTATAGCACAGTTTAAAAACCATTATATTATATTATATTATTATAACTAAAAAAGTAAGATTTACCAATTGGAAATGAATTTAGTTACACTATTTTTAAGTATAAAAATAGAAAGAAAACTATATAAAAAACTTGCAGCCTTAATGTTAGAAAATTAGTGAACATATTTCATTAAAAAGTGATTTCACATGTGATTTTTTTTTAGATCTTGGGAGAAGTTTGTTCCTTAAAGTTAATTTCTTTTTTATGTTTTTATACTATTAACTCAATTAGTAAATCTTTTGCCATAGATGGTATAATGAGCCTCTTTTTTAATCAACAGAAAATTTATATTCAGTCTAAATGAAATTTATAAAGCAATCTTATATTGTAATAATAATCTTACTATAATATTTATAATGTACATTTTGTGGATATTCATATTTTATTGTCTTCATATTATTAGGGATAAATGACATCATCAGGTTAGAACTGATTAATTGATGGCTATCATGAGCCTTGTTCTGGAAAAGATTCAACATGAAGAGATGCATAGAATTTTGGACTGAAATTGTGAAAAAAACAACTAGAAAATAATTTGGCTAATAAATGTCTTTTTGCACAAGGTTTATTTTTAGCCAAGATCTTCACTGGTATGTATTTTGATGTAATGCGTAAACATTGTATTGGGAATGCATTTTTTCACTCTAGACTTGGTTCTGCAGTTACTTTTCTGAATGACCTTGGACAAGTTGCTTCGCTTTTCTAAGTCTCAGATCCTCAAAAGTAAAATGAGGAAGTAAGGCTGAAGTTCTTTCCAATTCCATGACCTATTTTTTTTTTTAATCATTAAACTATCGCCCTGTCATGTAAGTATTACAAAAACAAAACAAATTTGTGTGGATTGAAAAGAATTCTCTCAAGCCTCCCATGTAAACTGGAGCCTTGCATTTTTGTAGGTATTGCAAAACTTGTTTCATTTTTTTAGTGAAATGTTTCTCATTTCTCTGATCCTCTGAGCTACATGGTCCTGGCTAGAACCAGTAGCAAATGTGTTAAAAGATTAAGAGGAAAGTTATTTTGTATAGCAGTTCTGAACTGAGTAAGGTAGAAAAAATATATGCGGAATCTCCTAGAAGTTTCTACCCTCCTGAATTTCTAACCTAAGTTTTCAAACTCAAGGTTTTAAGTAGTTGTAATTGTATTTTCAAATAATTTCTCCAACTTATGAGGTGTATTGCTTTTCTTTAGACTATGATTTTTATTGTGGTTCCTTCTGAAAACATTTTAATCATCAAAATTTATATTTTATACTCCTTTACTGAGATGAAATATTCAAGAGGAAAAAGGCTTCCTTAGGTCTTCAGAGGCATGGGAAAGCCACTGTCTTACAGAGTCTCTTTATACTTTCTTCAGGTCCTCTAAGTGTCAGGAAAATCTCTTGACTTTAATGCAGATTAATGTAGTCTCTAGAGTCTTGGATTTTTTTAAGCCGACAAAAACAAACGCCCCAATGCTGTTAGGTCTAAAAGTTCCCAGAGGATGCCTGTCACAGAATGAGTAATGCTAAGACTCAGGCAACTACTGTCCTAGAAACTTGTAGGTTGGCAAATGTCACTAGAAACAGCTAGCTCTGCCTCTAGGAAATAGTCTAAGGAGATGTCTTGTGATCTACTGCTCTGGGTCCCCTTACCACTGTTTAAGATCAAAAACATGAAAGCTCTATCTTCAATGAATGAAATATTTTTATGTATTTTATATGTGCTGTCCTAGGACGGGTGCCGACATGTGTGATGGGGATAAGAGGCGGGGTGGGTGGTGGCAGACAGCCAGGCAAACAATTGCAATGCCGCGAACACAGTGAGTTTATAAATAAAGACAAATGTAGTATGAATAAAGAGCCCTGACCAATCTAGGAAGGTTGTGAGGGCCTCCAAAAAGTGGCCTAATTTGACATAAAAATGGCAAGTTGGAATTAGCTGAGGAATAGTTCAGAGTTGTGGGGTAGAAGAAGGAATAGCATATATGAGGGCTCAGAAGTGAGACTCAGCATTTCTGGTTAGGAAACTGCAGGTGCTGAGCTTAGAGCATAAGGGGCTAATGATCAGTCGTGCTGCCAAGAACAAAAAAAGGCCTGACCGCCAGCGACATGCAGAAAACAGGTAACCAGTGCTGGCCTCTGCGGGCAGCCCCTTTGAAATGGCCTTTCTCACATCAGTTTTTTCACTCAACCTTTTGATTTCTCTGTTCATAAAATATGAATGACAACAATGTGTAAGACATTATGGGTGAAACGAAACCCCACAGAACTCAACCCCTGTCCTTCAAGTTTCATCTCTTTGCTGGATTTGATTTTCTTTATCTTTTAAGTCTTAGCTCAGTGTGTACAGCTTTTCTTCCGAGGTGGGCTCTACACTCTTCCCCCTTCTATGGACCCCCACTGTCCTCTGTGCATGTCTTTATCAGAGTCTTTATCACACTGGTTGTAATTGCTGTTATTAGAGTCACCTCGAGGCAGGCAGGGCCCTCTTTACAATGCATGGCATGGCATGTGTCTGGAGAGAAAGCATTTCCTAATGAATATATGAAAGATATATCAACAAAAACTTTTTTGTGTATTCAACAAACACAGCTGACTAGTCTATGGCAATTATTGATCTAGATGCCAGAAATTCAGAGGGCAACAAGTCAAAATTCCTTTCCTCAGAGGCTTATGGTATAGAACGAGAGAATATGACAGTTTCCGTGTAAGCTTTTAGTAAAGTGTGATGTCCTTTAGTTTCTTGGATTGTTGTTTGGATGAGATTTGTTTTTTGATCCATTGAACTCCCAGCTCTTCTGTTTCTTTCCTTTACCTGTAAATAATATGCAAGAATTTCTATATTGCATGATGCTAAGCAAATAAAATATTAATAACATTGACCCACAACATACCTTGTTCATTTCCCTTTTAACTTTATGTAATTTTGCTTTCATCAATATAACTTTGCTAAAATTACACTTTTAAAAGTTATTATAGCTCTTTTGAAATCAGATTCTGCATTCATTTGTTTATCCATCCAGCCAACCACCAAAAATTTATCATGTCACTATTATTTCCCTGTTACTATGCCAGTTGTTTCCAAACTTGAGTGTGCATATAGTCAACTAGGGTGCATGTTTAAAGTATAGATTTCTGAGTCTTACATCTAGAGATTCTTATCCTGGAGTGGAACCTAGATGTCTCAGTCCTATCAAGTACACCAAGGTGATGCTGATGCAGAAATAACACTTTTGTGACACTGAAAGGAGATACCATACTTGCTACTCTTGTGGGACTAACAGTTTAGGAGAAGAAGGCAAACATGGGATAGTTGACTTAAAAGTTTCAGCAGCAGTACGTTTTAGCAAGACTGGTATTTTTTGCTTTGTTTTGTTTTTTGATCAAGGAATCATGGACCTTTTTTTAAAAATGGAGGTATGGACTTTTTCCTCGGAATAAAGAAGAAACACAAAATTTTGCTTACATTTATGTGTGATTCAACTCCACACTCACAGTCCTTGGGTAAGAACACTTGGGATTAGACTCTTGTTGGGCACTGAAGAAAAGTGGTCAATTCTGCTGGGGTTGAGGATGTGCCCTACTGGTCACATTGGAGAATGAAGGGGACTGAGAAAGGCTTCATAGAGGAAATCCTTGGTGATTTGTGAAATGACTAAGTGTTCTGATGCAAGTACGGAGGATGATGGCAGAAGGAGGAAGGACTTGAGATTCCAGCCAGAAGGAGCAATGTGGACAAGCACTCAGAGTTGGGACAGAGCCTGCCTTATTTAGAGAACAGGAAGTGTCTTGTATGTAGGAGTTTATTGTGCTCCAGATAACAGAGGGCTATAATCCACGATAAGGAGTTTGGACTCTATCTTATACTAATTGTGGAGAGAAATAAGCACACTGATGATTTTGGTCAACAGAAGAATCTGCTTATGCATTCTGGAGGCTTATTTGCATACTTATTGCAATATAATGTCCAAGTACAACAAGAGAAAGTATTTCCTCTTTGCAAGAAACCTCAGACAATGTCTCTCAATGGTTTTCAACATTCTATTCACCCTTTTATTCACCCTTTCCTCTCTCTCTTTCTCTCTTCCCTTAGGGGATGCTGGAAAGAAAGTATCTTTGCTGCTCTTTAAACAGAAATAAAAATGAGAACAAACCTACCTCCCTTGAACTTGTTTATACTAAAAAATCACCAATGTTGATCACAAATTTTACAATGTCCTGACTTAATTTTTGGTCAGAAAACAAAACCCATAAACTCTCTGAGATGGCCGTTGGCCTGGTCTTTTAGGCACCAGCAGAAGGTCCAGCCAGTGAGCCACTCACTGGGAGCTGGCTCTATCGGTCACACTTGACCCCAGGGGAATTGAAATATGTTTAAGGGACTGTTTGTATTTTTTACAAGGGTCTTAGTGCCATGTAATTCATTTTGGCACTCAATTTTTTGATGTATTCTTAGAAAAAGGGAGGAATACTGGAAGAACTATTTACTTTATTTTGAACTAAAAACAGGGAATCACTACAGCAAGTATTTCTGAACCTTGGAAAATATAATTTCATTATCACAGATCTCATGAATATATATATATAGAGAGAGAGAGTTTAATGTACAGAACAGAGTACATTTTCTCAGTACTGTGTAAAGGCACTGCGTGAAACAGTATGTGGGTTTGCTATTTTCTTTGGAGAAAGAATTTATCATGAGTTTTAAACATATGTAAGCTTCATGTCTGTTACTGAGAAACACTGATAATTATATTTTACTGGGATTTTGAAACAGGAGTCACTGGCATCAGTGTTCCTAGTGTTGAGAGCTTGAGAAGACCTGGGAGTTTGATAAACAGATTTTATCTAAGTTATACATCATATTAGTGTTTGCAAGTATAATGTTTAATGTTTTAATATACATTAAAATATATACTAACAAAACAGATGAAAAATCAGTGTACAATTTGTACAGGTATAATGAAAGCTACTATCTAAGACAATCATAATAGAATCAGAGAATAAGTAAAACTGGATTTTCTGAAACTTCCCATTATTTGGGCTGAAGTTTTCTATAACTCTGGAAATGTGTCCTTAATCACAGCACAGATTCTCAGACCATCACTATCTCAAACTTTTTTTTACACTTGTTTATCTTCCGTTACACATATTCGAAGATAAATAGCATATCTACCTCATGGTATCTGAGGCTTATGAAACAAAAACGATAATGTTCTCCTTCTTAGCATCATGGTTAGGGTAATGTGCGCAAATTCTAGGGACTTCCCAGTGACCCAGTTCTCTCTGAAAACAAATGACACTAATTAAGAATGATTTAATTAGATAAAGCTTTCAGGAAGTGGACATATAGTTAAAAGATAGGTTGGCATGGGTGATTTTTCCAGGATTTTTTTCCCAGTATCAATTATAAGTAAAAAAAAAAAGAAAAAACAAACAAGTGTTCTCAATTCAGCCAATAAAACACCCTATTATAGGGCAAGAAAAACAAGATTCTCAAAAGATCAGAATTTTAATTTATTAAAGATAAATGTTTGAATTAAAGGATCGTTATTCGGACCATCTGGATTCAAAATAATGTAGACCTAAAGCTAGGTAGTCAGTCAGCTGAGTGACTCTTCTATTTCTTGTTCTTTACTTAGTATTGTTTGCTCTATATAAAATGAGAAAAAACTTTCAAAGGATACGGGAGCTGATGAGTTTGAGAAAATTGGTCCTTTTCATCTTCAGTTTCTCCAGCTTATTTTCCATGTGCATGTCTTCATTAGCTGTTTCTATCGTATTGTTTTTACCACTCTCAGCGTACTGATATATGTCTATGAAGATCATAAATGTTAATACTTATTTAGTCCAGACTTAGTCATTCATATACTTCATATTTACTGAGCTACTGTGCATTTTACTGTTAATGATTATGGAAGTTTGATTTTGTGAGTTTTTTGTTAATTGTTGTTGTTATTGACTCTACATGCAGCAGTCTTCTTAAGGGTTGTATATGTATTACCTCATTCAGTCTCCACAACAATATTAGAAGGACATTACTATTATTAAAGGCATTTTACAGATGAGGCAACTGAGAATCAGAAAGGGTAAGAACTAGATTGCAAACCCAGGCAGTTGAGCTCAAAATCTCTGTTATGTTATACTGTCTCTCCAGACACAGGGTACGTGACACAATGGCTTAATTATTTATTTACTTTGTGAGTGTGGGGGAAAGGAAGAAAAGGGAAGAGTTTTGGTTAATGACTTTGTTGTTAATTATTTATTTATACTTATTTTGTACCAAACAACCTATATCTGCTTGATCTTTATAAGTGTGGTTTTTTTTTAAATACTATAAATCTTTATCATATCCTCAGTTCTTGATTAGCCAAACTGTACATTACCAATTCTTTTAATCTTGCTACTTACATTCTCTTTTCTTTTCAAATTTCTTTTGAACTTTTCTTTTTACTTATAGATTTATATTTGCTAATGTAGATCATTGTCATACAACTGTCCCATATATATATTCACTCACTTTTTTTATAGGTGCTCTGACTTTGCTTTGTATATTTTCCAATCATTTTATCACATATTCATTGACAGGCTCTTGCAAATAAGTAAATGATTCTGTTCACTTGTGGACAATTGAGTAACATAATATATCCCCCAAGATGAGAAAAAGTCAGGCCAACTGACATGTTCTGACATCCCTCTTTGCTAATGGTGCCCAGCCTTTTCAATAGGGCAGGGGTGGGACCGAGGAGAGTGGAGACAGGCCTGGAGCAGCAACCAGGAGTCACAGCCATGTTGGGAAACTGTCAGATTGAGTCATTGCTACCAGGCTCTGAAAGAGAACCATGAAGGTCATTTTGCATTTTCTTAGTAATTGTGAGAAAGACAAACTAGTTCCATATGGTGGCAGCGAGAGAACTCAGAGCCAAAATAAAAATCTGCTCAGCTTGTCAGTACCTAAGACCTTAAAGTTCAGCTGAGAGTCTGTCTACTGTTTAAAAGAGTCGAGGCCAAACTTCAATTTGTCATACATGCAATTCCCACTGCTATTGATCATGAAGGAGACTCTTGCCCCTCTGAGGACAGTGAAGATGAAAAGATGTGAAGATGAAAAGAGAGTGGCAGTCCCTTAAGTAGACAAAATTAGTAAGAAACTGGATTCGTGAGATGGGCCTGCTTATTTTAAAGAAGAAAAAGCTATAGAATTCCTCATATGATACATAGGGATATTTTGAAGCCTATTCTTCCATAATAGAACTCATTATTATCCTACATTCATAAAGAAATATGATGATTTAGCCTTTCTAGTTATCAAAATTTCTAAACTTGAAAGAAAAAGAGTAACTGTATTTTCATCAAAGATGACTAGAGAATCATGACTAATTTCAATGGCTATCCATCTGTTTCATTTCCCCATAAGATACTAATTGAAAAAATCAAAATGCTGACATTCTTTATAGTCACTGGCCCAAAGACACACATAAATTTTTTTAATTAAAAAAATACATTGAAGAGGATAAATACCTTGCTTCAACTTTGAGGCTGCCATTTTTGTCACATCAAATTGTATTCTTTGTAGTTTTTCTTACTTTTGTTTTATTTTGATTTTCACAGTTTCTTTATTTCTGTCCCTCAGCTAAATGTTTTGTTTCAGAAGAATGTTTTGTTTTTATCTCCTAACATATCATTCTTCATGCAGACCACATCTATATTAGCTGAACACAAGAAACAAATGTCCAGGACTCCCATGGTGTTATTTTGGGGGAAGTATTCTCTCTAATGAGTCACACTTCAAGATCCTTTTCACTGTAGTTAGATGCAAAGCCAACTTTGACCCTCTGTATATTGGCTTTTATTGGTAAAGTGAAAGTCTATTTGGAACAAATATTAGCTGCATAGAGAAAGCCATGCCTAGTTAATTATACATAAGGACATTAGAAATTAGCCAGAACCACTATTAAAAGGAATCATCTAAGTGTTTTATTTGAGCCTAATTCAGATAACCTTTCTTATCTAATTACAAAATGCTTGGTGTTAATGAATGACCAGCTCTTAGTTTACCTGTATCAAATAACGAGATTTGGCTGTTGGCGTTGGGTCAATAATTGGGACTGTGTGCTAGGTAAATAGCTGCTGCGAAAGAGTGAGCCCTCTGGGTATGAAGAGGACCTATCCTTTACCACACCGTCCTTCCCAGAATCACTGTGGGGTTCCACAGAAGCACAGCTGTTCTCATTTGCAAATTTCTTAGAATAGTTTTGTGAAGAAAATCATTTTTATGAAATTCCATCTCCATCTCCCAGCGCAAGGGAATGACTGTCCAAGGAGTGTCCCTTCCTCAGAAGAGCATAAGCCACTTCTCTGTGACAGCCTAAGGAAATAGACACTAGACATGGGGGGGAGATGAATGCCAGTGTATGCAAATTACAAGGTCCACTCATTCTTGTACAGCAAAAAATAAAATACATTATTCCTCAAAATATTGGTCCCTTATACTTTTAAATCATTCCAACCAATATGTGCCACTGTTTACATTGCACATTTTGGGACTTTTCTCAACTTCTTTGTGTTTTAATGATTCCTAATCTGGGCAGAACCTTAAGGAAATATTTTCGCATCTCACTGGATTATTTCATTTTTTTCAAAGTAATTTTAACTGAAAGATTTACCTTGAGCATGTTTTCCTTTTCAGTTTGTTTTTTGATAACAGCTGGCTATGCACACAATGTAAATAAATCGTTCAATAAAATGGAAGAAATAATAGGTATTAAGACATAGCCTTCTTCCTTTACTGTATCTGCCTAATACTTTGGACATGTTTTCATATTTTGGAGTCTCTGAGAAAATAAGAACAAAAATAGAACTGGGAAGATCAAGAAGGTATAGGAGAGTCTACACACACACACACACACACACACACACACACACACACATATTATTTGAGTTGGATGAGAAAGAAAGTGGGTACCTAGCTAGGTATCTTGAGTACCTATATAAATGATGCAAAAGCTATTCCTCTGAAAATGTGGTCCAGTTATATTTGGTTATTAGAGTTATTTATATTTGAATTTACTTTTACTTGTTACCTTGAACCTACCAAAAATTAATTATTTAGGACACCCATCATCCATTTATTCAATGAACATTGAGGTCTTCTGTATCTCATAGACAATTCTAGATTCTCGTGATTCAAAGATAAGTAAAACACAGTCTATGCCTCAAGGAGCTCACCATTTATTATGGGAGACAGATAAGTAAAAAGACAGTTAAAATATAGCCAGTCAGTAACATCATAAATATACTGCTTTGATGTACTTTGTACTTGAAACAAATTTAGAAAAATGGATAGGAGTTCAGCAGCTATTCAAAGCTGGAGAGGGTTTTCTGGGATGAAGGCCCAACACATGCAAATGTATTGAGAAATGAGAGAGTGTGTTGCTATGCAGGGGCAAGTGATTGGGTAAGGCTGGAGCACTACATGCCTGTGCGGAAAATAACAAGGGATGGAAGGGGTGAGGGTGGGGCTGGTGTGGGGGAAAGAAGACAGTAGACAAGGACTAGACTTCAAAGGCCTTGTAAACCACAGTAAGGAATTTGGACTTTATTCTTTGACTGTTTGGGAAATAACTGAAGGATTGCAACTAGGGTAGAGGAATGATGAATGCATGTTTTTGAATGAGCCACATGGTGCATGGATTTTATAGAGAAAAGGAAGAAGGAGAGAAACTCAAGGCAATGAGACTAGTTGTAAGACTTTATTGCACTAATCCAGAGAAGAGCTACCAGGACTAGAAGAACGACCTCCAAGTCTTAACTAGATCTAGAAAAATGTCTCTTTACTTAGAAAGCCTAATATATAACATTGATAAGTTTTATATAAGGGAAGGTCAGGAAAAAATGTTTCAGACTTCATTCTAACCTTAACATACACACCTGCATACATATTTAGAGATACATAAAGACACCCTTAAGCTTGCGACAATCAATAATATGAAAGAATATGTAATGGCATGGAAAAGTGGTCATAAAATTATATTTGAAAATCATCTTGTAAAGAAACATGTACATTATAATTCTATTTCTATTTGTATTTATACATGAGGAGAAATTGTTTTTCAAGGGTACCTCTAAAGAGAGAGATGGGACATGGGCAAAGGCTGTATTTGTATCACTCAAAAATGTAAAAATGTGTTCAGACACATGTACACTTAAAAATAAATAATATTTTATATTTGGAGGGGGAAAACAAGGAAAAGACTAAAATTATGTAATATGGCAAGAATACCTATTCTTGGCGAAGAGTGAGATTTGGGTTGATTTTTATTTTCTTTTTACTTTTCTTTATTTCTCAGATTTATAATTGTGTATTTGTATTGCCTTGGTTACATAAAGAAACACTTGTAAATTATAAGACTTAGACTGTAACCCTCGTGTGAAAGGATAAAAGTATAAACTATGTATCCAGCACATAGCAATCACTCACTTAAAATCAACTAAATATTTGTGTTGAATTACCTGAAAAAGATACTATAGAAAATCATTGTAACCTAGAAAGTCTATCTCTATTGGACTACTTCAGGGAAAACAGTATTGACTTACCATAAGAATGAAGGAAGAGCTTGAAGCTCTGACTCTGGTGGGGCAAAGGCAATATATGTAACCTAAACATTTGTACCCTGGTAATATGCTGAAACAAAAAAAAAATTAAAAAAAAGAAATAAGGAAGACTGTTACAAATCATAGAGAAGGCAAAGATCAGAGTTGAAATTGTCATTACTCATTCAAGGCCCCTGTGGGATAAACTCACCCAGTCCCAGTGGAGCAGGAGAGTTCAGGCTAGCAGAGTCACAGCAACATAATTTCCAAACACGTGACTTTCTGATTACAGTTTGGCTTTCTGTGTGAAATTCTAAGGAGATCATGAGACTAGGTTCCCACAATGCTCCTACTTTGACTGTTAATGGAGACCTGACAAAAGTCTCTGTTAGTTTTGTGAGTGTGTGTCTGTCTCTGAGAGGCTGAGGACCTCCAAAAAGTGATCAAATCTAAACTTCAGACCAGATCTGGAAGGTGGTGAATTCATCCAGGTAACATGCCTCGGATCCCTTTCATGATCTATTACCTTACTTTCCCCTGGTGAAACCCTCCTCCACTTGGGCTGGCTGCAGCCTCAGATGTGAATTGTCACTTAAAAACATTCTACAATTTTGCATCACCAGTGACTTTCAGCTTGCCACTCAGAGTTTTAAAATATAAGCTTGTATGTGATAACTCAGCATTAGAAAGTTATTTGGACTATTGTTAACTAGATGTTGCATTAATTATTGAAATCAGCAAAACCTGACTGGGGTTTAATTGTATACTTTGCTCTGGCTCAAAACGCTCTGCAGAATATTTGAAAAATATCTTGCACACACATGCAATAGTATTGTCCTTTGCTAAAATAATATCGAATACCACAAAATAATAATGGGACATACATATGCCTAGGTACAAACAAAAGGTAAATATATACCTCGAAATACTAATTGATCTTTGTTATTCCAGTTTGATAATAATGTAATATTTTGTTCAGAGCTAGCTTAGGTCCTAGAAGTGTCTCACTTATACAGAGATATCAATCACCCATTAATTATACTGTGGGTAGATAGGATTCATAAATAAGACCCAGTCACAGAAGTGGTGACCTATATGGATTCGAAGGGAATATTGCTAGATGATTCTGGTAATACCATTGTGTTGGTACAGAGGAGCAGTGTTAGGGAGAGTTAGAGAGAGGGGATAGAGTGTTGGCCAGAGAAACCTTAAGTGTTGAGCTATCAATACCGACAACTTTAGGTTAGCTATTCTGAGCCCCGGGGAGCCAATGAAGGACCTGAGCAAGTTTACATTTGTTCAAAGTACTGCTGTACCCAGAAAGATGTGAAAGTGGCATGTACGATTGATAGAAAATGAGCAGACATCAGCCAGGGAGCTACATTCAGCAACTATTGTGATGTGTACACTAGTTTTTTGATTCTAGGACATTATTCTTTAAAATGTTCTCCTTGGACAGTCTGCAAAGAGTAATCTGAGATTCTAGTTGAAAACAAACACTCCTGGGCCTAGTGAATAGATCTTCTTCACAAAAGATAAGATGATTTATTACACATACAACCATTGGAGGGCCACTGATCTAGGTTAATGCGAATTTTATATAAGAAATGTTTCTAGAGAGTAAGATAGGTTCTTTGAATATTGCAATAATTGAGATTAACAGGTGGGATCTAAAACTTAATTTTAGGGATACTGCTTAAATATAAGCCCCTCAAAGGCATGGATTTTTGTCTGTTTTGTTTGGTGATATATCTTAAATGGTAGAACAATGTCTGGTTTATTATAGTTTGTGCTCAGCAAACATTTGTACAGGGAATGCATAATAATTAAATGCTTGGGATTTTTATTATTTCAGAATATAAAGGAGTACAAATATTTTTGTTACATGAATATCTTTTATAATGCTTAAGTCAGGGCTGAATAGTGTTCATTGTACCCAATAGGTAGGTTTTTACCCGTCCCCTTCTTCCCCTTCTTTCTTCATGATTTCCTATGACCTTTATATCTCTTTGTGCCCATATGTGCCCATCAGGTAACTCCCAATTATTATAGAGTAAATGTGGTGTTTGTTTTTCCATTCCTGAGATACTTCACTTAGGATAATTATCTCCAATTCCATCCAAGTTGCTGCAAAAGACATTATTTCATTCCTTTTTATGGCTGAGTAGTACTACATAGTGTGTGTGTGTGTGTGTGTGTGTGTGTGTGTATGTATATATATATACACCACGTTTTCTTAATCCACTAATTAATTGATGGGCACTTAGGTTGATTCCACATCTTTGTGATTGTGAATTGTGTAAAAGCTTGGGTTTTTCGAATCAAACACAACTAAATTCCAGCTTATATAGCTTCTCTAAACCTTTGTATGCAAAATGGGGTTATCACAGATTTAATGCAAAAATTAAATTAAATAACAGCTGGGAAATCATTTAGTAGAGTGCTTAGCACAGAGTAAGTCCTCAGTGAATGAGATTTATTACTTTTATTGCTATTAAAATAAATTTAGCACATCTGCAGTGTTAGATATTAATGGAGTGACATGCTGCATTGGCACTCTAAACGGGATTTTTGTTTAGAGATTAATACCTGTAATCATAAAATAAACCAATGTTCTTTTTCTGGATTCTGCATTATCAGAAAACCATATGAGTTTGAATATGCACAGTAAAATAAACACCAAGCACACAGGCCATAGAGAACTTTACCAATTTGGAATTTGGAATCTTTCTTTCCTGCTTTTCTTTCTTTTCTTTCTTCTCTTCTCTTTTCTTTTTTCTTTCTTACTTCCTTTTTTTCTTTCTCTCTTTCTCTTTCATTCTTTGTTTCTTTTCTTTCATTTGTCTTTCGCTTCAGATAGCTTGGATCTTATAGTGGCTTGTTGGAAGGGCTGAGTTCAAAGAAGAGAGAAAATGATGAAAAAGGCAAACATTCAACAAGTTGGTCTTCTGGGTTCTGTTATTCTGTTAAATGGTTTATATCTCTCTCTCTCTCTTTTTTTTTTTTTTAACTTCAGGTTGTATTTAAAGGGTCACACTGGGACAGCAGGAAAACAGAGCAGCCTGATCTTACATGGTGCTGATTTCAGCACTAAAGATGCTGATAATGACAACTGTATGTGCAAATGTGCCCTCATGCTCACAGGAGGTAAGTCCTGTGGGGCCATACTCTATGTTTCATTGGTACAAAGCTTGAGGTTTCTTCTCTGTGAGAAGGGGTATGATCTTCTGGTCAGGAAACTGAAGAGCAAGTCCCTAGGATCATTTTCTTCTGCCCTAAATTACCCTGTGTTCTTATACATCACATTGCTGGTGTATTTAGAGGTTTGCCTCCTTCCTCAGCACCTATAGTGGGAGTGTGCTAAGCTTGGTTCTGAATAAATTTTTTAGTCTCTTATAGAACTAGTTGTTCTATCTTCTAAATAATCATGAATATACCCTTAGTGCAATGAACAATAATTTGGGCATTGAGCATATAGAGCAATCACTTCTTACAAAATGCTTTGCAACTGTGTAGTAGAGTTTATTTATAATTTATAAAGAGATGTGGTTAAACCTAAAGTTAAACAATTCAGACAAACTATACCAGGGTTTTGTATTATCTGGTATTGACCTTTTTGAGATATTTTAGCTAGTATAGGAGATATCATTAAATAATATTGTATCACAGAGTAAAAAAGTTAAACCTTTTTACACCTCTTCAATATTTTTCCACCCTTCTGATTATGCAAAAGAGAAAATCTCGCTTTGGTCCTAGTATATCTGTAACACTTCTTCAGTACTTACTAATCACCCTTTTCACCAAAAAAAAGCAGACCCTTGTCCTTAGGCTCAGGCCCTTATTTTGTTTTAATGTTATGAGTTTTATATCTACCTTCTATTATAGCAAGTGGTACTGGTTTCCTCTTTAAAGGAATGATATAAACTTTGCATTTTAAAATGCATTCACAATATTTTGTACTTTAAAAAATCATTGATTTAAAGGAAAATATTAGTTAAATATTAATAAAAGTTACAAATGAATATGGAAAAACCTGTGAAATTAATACAGGTTTCTGACTGACTGAAATTTAGGAAAAAACGCTAAGCTAAAACTCAGTAACAAATTATGTAGCTCAAGAATGTTATAGACTCTGGCAGAAAAGGAGTTGGAACCAAACAAAATTTTAAGGGAGGTCTCTTTTTCAGTGTTTCTCCTTTCACAATTTTAGTGTTTCCCTCTCTTAATGTAATAGCAATCACTCCCACCTTTAATTGTACTGATATTCTTTCTGTGTTATTCTATAACAAAACATATTTTCATACCAGTAAGGAAAAAACTGTTTTAATCTAATATTTTCCATTCCAAAGCATTGTATGACCATCATTATTGTATGTTACTACACATGTTGTACAATCTTACTTAACAAAGAGACCAACTCTGTAAGATAGTGGGGAGAGAAACTCTTATCTCTACTTTGTACATAAGGAAAATGAAAATCAGTTAATATTCACCATTTTATCCTCAACATCTGGCACAGTGGATTGTGACACATAGGAATTCAATAGAAAATATGACACATGAATGAATGAATGACTACCTTGTAGCCCTTGAAATCACTTTCAAATTTTAAAGCCAATGAAATGAATGATTAGGTTGACATTTTTCTCATCAATTAACAGATCATATGAAAGTATGGAGGGAAGGTTTTGGAGAAATCTTTCCATCTTCCTCTTCATCCCCAGCTACCCCTCTGTTACTACTACTGCCAGATCACAGCCTCCGCCCATACTGACAGCTTTTCAATGTGAGACCAGCCCCAGTATTATCAAAACCAACCTGTTATGATTCTGCCTCTATCATACTCTTTTCCTTAAGCTTTGAACATGTTGTTTTGGCATCACGTTTAATGTCATCAAATATTTTAAAGTCTCCTGTATGTAATTTTATGACTCCTCATTCCAAAAAAAATAGTTGCTACAAATCTAGGATGTTTAAAAAATGGAGCATGCAAGGTAGATCTTGAACTTTTTCCTGAAAGAAATTTTTTCTTTTCATTACCTCCCAGATTCCATAAATGAAATTGTCAGCAACTTTATAAATAAACAGAGGAACTTCAATTTTCCAGTTTTCTTCCCATTTTAATATTGAAATATGTTTCATTTTCTTCATGTCTATTTTTACAAATAATTTTTCTTACCAAATGAATATAATCCTTGAAAAACCAATAGTAAAATCTTTCAAATGTGTCCTTAGAAGATCATTCCAATATGTTCATGTTCCCATCATAATAATGAAAATATGGAGTAAAGCAAAGAGGAGAATGCACATTTTGGTTGTTGATGAGAAAAGTTCATTGCTCAGATTTATGGTTTTATTTCTGCTTTAAATGATTGAACTTTGTCATGTTCTTTCATCCATAATCATTCTTGGACCCACTTCTTACTCACCAACATACACATGTGTTAGGGAGAGAAAATTTCCACTTATTGCTTGGGCTGGAATAGTCTAGGTAAATGTGTTTTTGTAATAAATGCCATTATCCTATCAAATATCCTTTTGAAAGAATCCAGGTCTTGCAAAGCTATTCACTCTACAAAGCTAAAATGTGGAATTTAGATAGCTAAGAACTGGAGAACATAAAGATGAATGTCAGTGACAATCCAGGTAACGGGAGTATTGCCTGGGACTTAGGTCCTGCTTAGCTACTCCCCACCACCACTGTTTATCCTCTGTCAAATTTTCTCTTAGAACCAGTTGCTTCATCTTATAATTTTTCCTTTTTCCTTTTTTTAATTTGTATTTGAGCTTGTTTCCTATTTAAATTAGTCTCTTTTAAGCAATGAGATTTCATACTCTTTGAAACTAATAACTCACAGTTCTTTGTCATTATCAATTAAAGCTTTGTTTTATCTTATTTATTTATATATTTTTCCTTTGTTTCTTCTAAAAGAAAGTAAGGTAGAAGTAAGGCTAAAGTAAGATTTATTGCCCGCTAACTGTCCTAGATAATTTTCTTCAAGTACGTGGAGGGATTTTAGTTGGAGAATGTGGTATCATTGTTATCCTTATCTGTCATAGACTGAACAGTGCAAGATAGACTTAATTGAAAGCAGAAGGTATTTCAGCTAGACACAAGGTGGAACATTTTGATCTCTGTTCCTTCTTTCCTAACATCCTAACTTCTTAGCTTTCTTCTATCAATTTAATGTATTTTTAATGAGTATCTTTTAAGGAGGCCAATTACTATTACTAGTATAGAGGAAGACGGACTAGAGCTTGCATGTATTGAGGAAGATTGTCAACTAAAATGTAAACAATAAATAACAAAATTTCAAACCATAACAAATTTGTGGACAAAATATTACATGTAGTTATTGGAGGAAGGGGAAGTGACTTTAGATGGAGCGTCCAAAGATCAAAGACTAGAAATGAATTGTCAAGGAGATTGTGCATTTCTAGTTATGGACATGTCACAGAAAATCATAAAGCAGTATTCATATGAAAGAGTTTAAATATATACTTTCCTGTAGCTGTGGATCTAGTAAAAAATAGTCTCTAAGTTTTCTTATGGTTCTGTGATTCTGTTATCCCATGTACTCATTACAGCTGCTACTAGGGGAAAACAAGTGATATTATTTTTCAATGCATAAGTTGTCATTTCTGGTACATTGTTGAGTTGAAAGGTGACATAGGAGACATAGTAGGCAGAGAAGCATCACATAATACATTTGCATTAATAAAAATAGATAACAATATTTTACATACTCTTTCCTGGAAGTATGCATACTTATTCTTACCTTACCCAAAAGCCCACAATTCTGCCATCCAGTTTTAATATTGAATAATTTTTATTTTTCATTACACATTTCTTAACAGATTAGAGAATATATTTCAAGGACAAAATTGCCACCCACATTTTCTATGGAAATGACTCCTTAATTAACCATTGATGGAGATGATTTGTCAATGGAAATTTATAAGCCAGAAATATTTGTGCTGTGTAATAGACCTTAGGAAAATTTATAAGTTTTCTCCTCAGGTTTCCCCCTTTATGTAGGATATTTCTGCAAAGGAAGTGTTCTCTTAGTCCTTCAAGAGAACTCCTATTGTGCATCCTGAGCCCAAAGAAAAGAATAAGTTTCATTAAAAACTTAAAACTTAAGTATTTTTATCTATTGTTTAACATTAATAAAATGAAAATGTAATCTCATTCAATGCATACTTTTTTATAGATTTATTGTATATAAAATAAATATATAAAAATAAATACATAAAAAAGCCCTCTGGCTCCAAAATTAGGAAAGTAAAATCTTTTATTGCTAGATTGTCATATTCCAAGCAAACTTACATTCAGCTAAAACATGACCTTTGGCTTTAGATTAGGAATATTCAAAATAAGTATTTCTAAAAGTCTGTTTAAGCTATAATTATTTAACTAGAATTGTTAAAATTATAAATAAAGAAATAATTATTTCTAAAAGTCTCTTGTGAACTACAGTCATTAAAGGTTGCTAACAACAAACAACAAACAAACATGTCATTGTTTTACATTCCTTACTTTACTTTTCTTTCAATGCAATTTCCATATTTAGTGCATAATATAAAAGCTATGTAAAAATGTGACCTAACCTTCTGCAGAAAGAATCTGTTGCGGTAGAAACTCCGATCTCTTTTCCCACGCATAAACCATGTCAGCTGACAGAAAGACTTTCTAAAGCTAACAAAGGATAATTCTCAGTTCAGTCCTTAAAGAGAGGATAAAGCCATACACATAAATTCCTTAGTACACCCTAGAACTTACCAGATGCTAACAGCAGAGATTTGACAAATGCTTGCTTGGCCTGCTCTATAATCTTGAAGAAGACAAAGAAAATGAAAGACACTAGCATCTCTTTTAACTGGTGAATGACACCGAGGTGACAAGATTTGGGGGAAAATATAATTAGCTTAGCATTTTTAATAACCCAGGAAGGATATGCTAAACATTATCAGATAACTGCCATTCCCTAGGTTTCAAGGTAAAAAAAAAAAAGTTGAGAGAAAAGGTCCTTATGAATAATTTAAGGTTGACTACAGAAATCTACATTGCATTATTTTTATTTCAACCCAATTTCTATATTTAGTACGTAATATGTAAGTCTATTCCACATCTATGCAAGTTCCTTGAATGCAGGGATTTTCTGCTGTCCACCACCGTATCCCCAGTGCCTGGCATTGTGAGTGGCATATGATACATGCTTAGTAAATATTGGCTAAATGAATGAATATTTTATCAGAAACCCTGTAAGGACATTGCAAAATTACAAATGATCCTGGTGAGAAGACATAAAAATAATGTGAGTATGAAAGACTCTTGGATGACCTAAGATTTAAAATATGTAAATACAAATATTCACTTGGATGCACAAACATGGAATATCAAGGATTGAGACTGCTATAGTTTGGATGTTGATTTCCTCCAAATCTCATGTGGAAATTCGACTTCATTGTTGGAGGTGGGGCCTAATGCAAAGTGTTTGGGTCATGGGTGTGGACCCCTCATGAATAGATTAATGCCCTCCCTTGGCAGGGCCACCACTAGTTTTCACTCTGGTAGTTCCTGTGAGAGCTGACTGTTACAAAGAGCGTGTCACCTCCTCTCTCATACTGTCTTGCTTCCTTTCTCGCCGTGTGACCTGTGCACATGCCAGTCCCCCTTTGCCTTCTCCACGAGTGGAAGCAGCCTGAGGCCCTCATCAGATGCCCAGTCTTGCATCTTCCAGTCAGCAGAACCATGAGCTGAATAAACCTCTTTTCTTTCTAAATTATCAAGCCTCAGGTATTCCTTTATAGCAACACCAAACAGACTAAGACAGGGTCTAACTTTTAAGAATAAGTAAACCCCAAAAGACTAAACTCCAGAATTGTAAAAATTTGACTACTAAGTGCCTGACTTCCAAATAAATTTGAGCTTCCTAAATGCAGAGTTTAGGATTATATTCCTGTTTTCTGGGGAAAAGTTTCATTTGTTGGAAAAAGAGCAAAGAATATCAGAAAATGTCTTTCATATGTTTGGAATAAGGTGAGTTAGAACTGATACGCCCATAGCACAAGACTACAACCAAGGATTAATAATTGAAAGCACATGAAAAATAACCAATTAATTTTGTTTGTATTATACTCTAACAATCATATAGCAAATATTTATTGAGCTCTTACTAACATTTTTGCATTATCCTAAATGATTTATATTTAATAACTTAGATGAAGCTTCTAAAAATCCTTTGAAATAAGAGACCACAGTAATACCTTTGGCAAGAACTGAGATATAGAAAAGTTAGATAATTTGCCAAAGTCACAGAATTTGTGTCAGAATTGAATGCAGGTACTCAACCTCCAGAGGCATTCGGCCCATCTCTGCCTTCTACTGCCTCATTAAAAGGAATGACATTCAAAGAGAATGATAGTGCTCTATTTTACTGTTTGCAGCATAATTTCACAAGCACTTCCTCACTTAAATATGATTAAATGTGAAATGAAGTCCAAGGGAAGGGAGAGACAGGAAGAGAATACCTAGAAGTTTTAAACGAATTCAATGTTACTAGCCAGGATAAACAACTTTTCATCTATGGAACAAAAAGAAGAGAAAGGAAAAAAGAAAATAAAAAACAAATCCTTGGCCTGAAGGAGATACAGTATGAGATGACAGAAGGAACACAGACTTCTAGAAAGGGCCTTTGCCGCCCGCACACAAATTCATGCAACTGCTAATTGAGGCTAGCCATGGGTAGGGCCAACTTTGTGCACATAAGCTCATCAAGTGATTTTTTTTCTTTATGATCCCACTGATAATGATGACACTAATCAATTCAGTTTAACCTCATCCTTCTTGATGGAAAACTAAAATCTTAGTTTCTGTGCAAATTCTTTTGCACATTGCTGATTAGAATGCATGCACTGGAAATGAATGAAAGAAATCCACAAAAACAGATATACCTTTTCATTTTGCTGTACTTTTTACCTTAGAAAAGAAGTGTTGAGAGACATTTTGTTTAGGATCAGGAGAATTTGAGAGTTAGGTTTTCTGACTTTCAAATAAATTTGAACTTCCTGAGTACAAAGTTTAGAATCAAGTTCCTATTTTCTGGGCAATGTTTCATTTATTAGTGATAAAATGTGAATTTTCTGCTTCAGAGATAAAAGACTCAAATGATTTTTAAAGGCCTGGGATAGTTATTACAAAGCTAAATTTTAATGAGTTAAGTGTAAATGAATTAGAAACATGCATCTCAGATTTCTTATTAAAATATACATGAGGTTACAGGTTATGAAGAAAAATGCTTGGCACAGTACATCGCAGTTGTTGCCAACCTGAAAACATTTGAGACATTTTATCAGTTGTCCCAATAGCAGGAGGAAGCTTCTTTTCTTCCATCCTTTGCTTGCATCACTTGAGTTCTTTTAGGCTTAAAGTGCCTTTCCTAGATTAACTTCTTTTGCAACTTTCTCATTTGTTATTCTCAGGCACATACAAAGTATAAAGTTAATATTTCCCCAGGATTACAGGGAATATATAATTCAGCTATTTGGTGTCTTGTCAAAGAGGAACTGCAAACCCAGGCATACTCCTGGGTTCTATTCACTCAGGACATCATCCACCCTATGCAAACTTACATTTGTACCACATACCTATGAGTACATGTGACTTTCTGGGAATACTAAGGAGTACATATGAATAACCAGGAGTGTGCTATACTTCTGCCTGCTTTATAGAAATATCCTTGAAGCCACATCTTTTCAGGATTTATTTTTAAAATATATGACCATGCTTAATTTTTTTAACAAAAGGTAGAAAGTGGGCACAATATTTGAAATGTGTTTGATATGCAAGAATTCTTCAGTTTGTCTAGTTTGTTTTAATGCATGTGTCAGAGAAAATAGAGGATACTTGCCTGCACAGAAATAACTATTTCTGCTATCTTGAAGTTCAGACTATGTTATAATAAAACTGAAATGGCCATGAGAAATAATTGCTCTTCTATTTCACTTTCTGCCATGTTGATTCATCATCTTCATTATTGGTTGCTCTCTGATAAACCATGGCCCACTAGTTTTAAGACGAAGAGCTAATTGAACACTTCAGCCTCTTTGATTCCTCATGAAATAAAAACAAAACGTTGAAAAAAAATCCCATGTTAGGTACTTAGATGCAATGTTTCTATCATGTGTTAATGTACAGCTATACTCATTTAGGTCCAAATTATGTTCATATTTCTCTAATAAACCCTACCAAGCAAATAAGAAAATCTGTTGTCACTGATGACTTTGTCTTCATTATTTAATTACCATTACAATGTTCCACAAGATCTCTTTTGTTATTGCCCTAAACTTTTTGCCCCATTTCCTAGATAGCTTACGCCAAACACTTACATAGGATTTTATAGGCCCTAATAGAGCATCACCTTATTTGATCCTTAAAACTGTGCCATGAAAATGGTTGAGCAGCCATTATAATCCAGGTATTATGAATGTGACCTTGAAAAGGTTCCTTAAACTGTCCGAGCATTGGTGTCTTTATTGTGATACTTGCCACAGCACGTAAGGCTGTCTGAGGGATAAAATGAGAGAATGCATGTAAATATCTTCATTTTAACTATTCAATGAATATAAAATATTATTGGTATTGTTGCCTAGGATCTCTTGGTTATTAATTGATGAAGTCAGCATCAAAGTCTGGGTCTTCTAAATCTTCTCTAGTGCTCTCCAGGCTCCCCATTGCCCAGAAGAAAATTTCTAAAAGGATAATAAAAACCTCTATGTTCTTCCTCGTGTTTATTTTTCTAGCCCTGTATTCTCAAACCTCTTACCCACTGGCACTCCAGCCAAGCCAAGCTGCTGGCAGACACTCTCTCGTGCTCTTCCAGAGGACAGGCTGCATTTAGAAGCTCTTTCTGTCCAGTGAGCGCAAACCCATCCTTCAGGACCCTGCTCAGCTGTTAAACGAATGAGCCTTACGGTCTCCCAGCCAGTTAGGACCTTCTGCCTCTCTATTGCCATAAGATTTTCCTCATCCCTTTGTCTAATGGCTGTCATCTCATTTTTTTAACAGTTTGTTTGTCTCTCTCCTTCACAAAACTGTGCACACTTTCAAGTCAGGTCAACGCTGTCCCCTAGGTCTGTCCATGGTTAAATTGTGGAATTGATTCTAGACTCAATTTTCTCATCTTCATCATGCTGCCACATAAGCTCGGAATGGCTCTGGCAGATCATATAGAATGGGGTCTCTAAATAGTGTTTTATTAAACATTTAACCTGGCAGATCTGGTTCCCCTGGTTAAATATTGGTTCCCATTCCTGGAGAATGTTTTCCTTGTTCTCCTGATGATGGACATACTGGCTGGCTCAACTATGAATTTTTCCACAAACATTGTTCAACTTTCCACCAAGACTGCCTTTCTCCACCTTTACTTCCTGCAGGTGTCACCTTGTTCCCTGTGCACAGGCTCCACTGATGTCCCTTCAGTCCCTAAACACACCAGGCTGTCTTTTTCCTCATGGCATTTGCATGTGCTGTACTCTGCTTAGAAGAGCTGTCTTCACATGGCTGCCTCCCTCCCCTCCTTCGGGTCTCATTAAATAATTTAGCAACTTCTTCCATGCCTGTGAAAAGTTGAGCTCTTCTCCTTCATACCTCCCAATTATTTTTTCGTGGCACTTTCTAGTCATAATTTGTAGTTATTTTATTTACTTGCTTACATTACTTTGTCTGCTTCTCACATTACAAGTAAGTTCCTTGAGGGCAGGGACCACATCTGTCTTGTTGAGTACTGTGGAGCAGCACTCCACAATAACTACGTATTGAATGAATAAAGAAAGAAAAAAAAAGAATCCAATAAGTATGGGTGTTATGTATTGGATGTCTATCAAATATAGCTTTTTAGGAAACTAAACAGCTTCAGACAACAGAAAATTCACAAAGAGAACCAGTCAGAGTCAGTCAATAAGCCACTCACCAAACATTTTTTAAAGAAACTTTGGTTAAGTATAGTATTAAGTATACTAGAGATGGGCCAGTATATAAAGTATGGCTTTCCATTGCTCTTAGGATAACGAACAAAGACTGGGTGATTTTTTTCTGCAACCCTCTTAGCTTCAAGTGACTGTCCCTCTTGTTGACTGTGAGCCAGTCGTGCTGGACTTCTCTGGATGTCTCCAAATGCCATTCTCCTTATCACAAACACGACTCCGCTTTACTCATTAGTAAGAAATCACCAGATCAATTTATCTGATTCTCTCAGTCTCCTCCTGTTTCTTGTCTCTTTGCTAAGCTTGCCCAGAGTTTCCCAATGAACTATCCTTTAGCCTGTGCCCTTTACTGCCAGGCTGTTATTGCAACAGATGCTTGTCTTTCCCACTCCCCCAGGACTCTTGGGACTTTCTATAAACCAAATAAACAGAAAACACACATTTTTACTATGAGTACCCTAATGTAGCTTGGAAGATTGTTCTATTAGTTGTTATCAGGCACATACAAACAATTAGAGTAAGTGCGTTTGCTTCAGAGACCGTGCTGGATATTTGAAAGACTGGGAAAGGCTCATCAGCGTGTGGAAGAGTGCCTCGAGAAGATCACAGGAAAGGAGGAGGAAAGTTAAAACATGGAAACAATCAGGTTGAATTTCATTTTAGAGCTTCATTTTAGTCCTTTAGAGAGAGTCTTCTGGGTAAATGAATCCCCTAGTATTAAAATGGGTTTTGTAATATAAATAGCATATTTTTACTAGCTGTACTGAGCAAATATTAGAGGAATTAATCTTCAGGAAAAAAGGTGGAATTTTATAGTCCCTCCTTCTTTTCCAAACAAGAGCCTTCTTGTCCCTCATGTTTTGACTGCATTAACATTTATGTTGTTTGCATACAGTTGGTAAAACAGCACTGAATATAGTGTCTTTCCAAATTCATCACGACATACCTTACAGTTCCTCAGTATGAACGTGTGATTAATGCAGCTTATTATGCCCCTAGTGTGACTTTATAAACACAACCCAGCTGTATTCATCTTCCAAAATTGAAAAATGAGAATTAGATTTTCTTCATTTTACTTTTTCTAAAGTTTCTGCAAGATGGTGCTCATGTTACAGTTAAACATCAGCTGTACAGCTTTCTCTTTCTTTAGCTATTAGTCCCTTAGGTATAAGTCTGTAATCAAAGAGAGGTCAATTGTATCCAAATAAAAATATGCCAGAATGTCTCTGGCATAAATCTCTCCCTAAAGATTTCAGTAGTGTTGCTTCAGGAGATGGGGAAAAGTACTATGCTTTATCTAAAAATCTAAGTACTTAATTCATTAAAAAAAAAAAAAAACTAAGTTATCCTGTTATCCTTACAGAGAGCTTTGCAAGCACAGGATTTCCATGTTACTCATCAAGTTGTTTTCCTTTTCACTAAGTTTGGAAAGCACTTAAAACAAGCACAGACAAAATATTGCTATATATGAACTATATGGCTGTTATTGATGAACACTCCCATGTTGTTAATAAACTACAGAGAGGGCATGTTAATTAAAATTCAATTTGAGCATCACAGTCATTGCACAGTATCCACGTAATTTTATAAGCAGCTTAGGGCCAATTCTTGACAAAATTATTAAGTAGATGGATGACATCTTTCTGTTTAGATGTCAATTGGTTGTCTAAGCTTCTGAATTTCTTCACTAATAATTAATTGTTCTATTCCCATAATAGTCTTAAGGTGGATTGTCTCTTATGAATATCTCCATTTAACTTGTCCTATATGTAAATCCAGGCCGAAGATACATGATTTAGATGGCATCTTGAAGCCCGGAGACTTCCCATTAGTACAATAGGAAGTGAGTTCTGGTGGAGTCACACTGAAAGCACGTTTTTGTGAGAGCATCCATTCCTCTGATTGTTCATACAAATCCTAAATCAAAAGTCATGTAAAACAATTCCACTACTGGGAAGATACTTACTGAATGCCTCCTATTCGCAAATAATCACAAGTATGAACAAGTGGCCCAGCAGTTGATGCCATTAATTTCCAGCTGTTCAATTTACTTATAATTGTTTCTTCTCTCCTTCTCTCTTTCATTATTAACTAATTTTCCAGGCTGGTGGTTTGATGCTTGTGGCCCCTCCAATCTAAATGGAATGTTCTATACTGCGGGACAAAACCATGGAAAACTTAATGGGATAAAGTGGCACTACTTCAAAGGGCCCAGTTACTCCTTACGTTCTACAACTATGATGATTCGACCTTTGGATTTTTGAAAACACAATGTCAGAAGCAACTATAAAAACAGCAAAGAAATCTGGAGAAGCTATGAGAGGAGAAACTGCTTGAAAACTTCTGAAGCAAACAATATCGTTTCCCTTCCAGCAACAAGTGGTAGTTATGCGAAGTCACCAAGGTTGTTGACTGTGGATTTGGAGCCTTTTGAGTTCACAAAAAAGTCTACTTGGGGTCACTGTATTCATATGACTTGACTATAAAGATTGCCACTGTCATGCTTTAAAAAGGGAAGAAACTGCTCAGCTTGCTGTACTTCAAACTACTACTGGATTTTATTTTGGAACTATGGTAGCCAGGTGATAAATGTGGTTTATTTCATATAAAACAGAAAAAAGGAATTAACAACAACAACAACAACAACAACAAACGAATATACATGAAGAATAGAAACAGGTTTGCCAGAATCCTTTGAAAAAGATGTATTACACCAGTGAAAGGTGTTATATTTTTTGTTTTGTTTGTTTTGGGAAAGAGCCTCGCTCTGTCGCCCAGCTAGAGTGCAGTGGCCTCATCATAGCTCATTGCAACCTCCAATTCCTGGGCTCAAGCGATCCTCCTGCCTCAGCCTCCCACGTAGCTGTGACTTCAGATGCATGTCACAACACCCAGCTAATTTTTCTGTGTTTAGTAGAGACGGGGTCTCACTCTTGCTCAGGCTGGTCTTGAACTCCTGAGCTCAAGCGATCCTTCTGCCTTGGCCTCCCAGAGTGCTAAGATTACAGGTGTAAGCCACATGTAAGCTTGCCTGGAAAGGTGTTATATCTATGCAAACCTACAAACAAATAATTTTATACTGTTGCACAATTGTGATAAGAACTCAAGAAAAACAGAATTGCCCTTTGAGTTGATTAAATGTTAATGGATTTCAAAAATCTAATTCCAATATCATACTTAATAGTTGATTTCAGTTTACCCATCTTCAAATGTAAATTCCATTTCTGTAAGCCATAATGAATTGTAGAGCATGGAGAATAACAGTGTGAGGTAGAAACCAACTCCATTACTCTTTAACTTTTTGACATGTCTTTCAGAAAAAAGTGGACGTTATCAAATAAGGACATGCGAGGTGAAAATTACACCCCACATATTATGGTTTTCATTACACTAAAAACTGACCGACTGATATACAAATATATTTATAACCTGCATAAAATATAAATAATGTGAAATATATCAAGTTCTTAAAATAATCTACATGCATTCAATATTTCCTTTGATATTATACAGGAAAGCAGTATTGTGGAGTGTATTAAGTTGGAATAAAACCAGGTAAACTGGAGCAGTTCATTTTACAGTATCTTCTTGCATGTGTATACATATGTGTAACTCCATCATTTTAAAAATCTTTTTAGAACTTTAATTCTTCACCCTGTTATTTCTTGCTAATTTAAATTTTGCTAGTTAACTGAAACATGCTTACCAGATTCTCACTGCTCCAGTTTCTATAAAAGATATGTTTTGAAATCTATGAAAAATAGAAGAATTATAAATATCATTGTACATAGAATGTTTATATCCATGATAAGCCTAATAGCTGTTTAATCTGTAATATGCAACATTGCCCTTAATTGATGCAAATAAACACAAGTGTTCAAAGAAATCTATTATATTACTTAATGAAATAAATTGCTTTTCATGTTTTTCTCCTTCAGGCTATTTCCTTGGGCAATTTCTAATTTTTTTTTAAATTATTAGTGGAGGAAATTGGCAAAACTCTCTATATTATAGGTGAGCGAAACACACACACAAAAAGAAAAGTAATCATAGTCACCTAAGAGAAATTCTGACTGTTAGCTGCTATAAATCTCTTAATGAAAATATTCCTATGGGATAACCTATTTTAAGTGAATTTTTGGGCACAGACTTTTGTGGCAACTTGAAGTTACTACAGTATTTAATCAAAAAATTCTCTCTGCCTCTAAGTATCCAAGCTTTCAATAGTAAACAGTTTTTATCAAAACATGAGTTACTATGGGATGAGAAAATTGAAACAAATGTTGGGTCTCTTTTCTTAGAAAAGTTTTTTTCAAGGTAACAATACCAATTTCAGACTTGGTGACTTGATCCACTATGCCCTACTGGCTTTCCTCCATTTGTGAGAATAAAGCTATACACATTTTTAAGAAAGTATTTTTTTAAAGTTTACCATCAAGTCTTTTTTATATTTATGTGTTTGTATACAACCTCTTTTTGCCTTACAAGTGACATTTGCAGGTGTTATACAGTTTTTCTGTTCTTAGTGGTTCCTTCGTGGCATAATTAAGCCTCTTTCCCTGAAAACCTTCTCAATTGTTTTCATTTAAGTGAAAGAAATTGAGTGTTTTGTTCTTTTGTGTTCCTACAGATTTTTTTTTACCAGTTTTTGAATAAGGAATACTATCTACAAACTCATGTTACAAAAATAAAATGAAATAATGAATAAAAAAGAAAGCATAATACTTACTGTTTTGTTATCTGGATTTGAAAAATGAAATATTGTTTTCAATTATTTATAATAAAGCAGTATAAAATGTTTTATGACTCCATTATGTGCATTGTGTAATGCCTACATGTTTATGGCAGTTTAACATGTGTGTTCTTTGCATTTAATTATTTCAGAATTGGATAATTAGGTGTTAGAATTTTGTCTATAAATTTTTATATCAGTAAAATTCATGTGGTTTCTATGCAAATTTCTTCATATCAATCACAACATTATTTGGTTTAAATAAAATTGAAAATAATATTTGTGCAACTTCATCTCATTTTAAATACATGAGAGATCTATGAAAATATGGAGTCATTGAAAAAAATTTACCAAGTGAACTAAAGCCTCAGTCTTTGAAAACCTTCCAGTTTGGGATGAAATAAGAAAGCTTAGCCCCATTAGAATGGTAGACCACAGCAATGAGTCTGTGGGTCTGAGTGCCATATCCCTGCTATATGATTGCTATGTCCTGCCAATTATTAAATGCTATATTGTCATGTGACAAGGTACAACAAATTCTAGGTACTCTAAATGTGCAGTAAGAGGATGTGTGTTGAATATCTGAGTTTGCTATCAAGGGGAAAAAGGAAAGAACATTAAGGAGTTGATACTAGATCCCTCAACCTGACATTCCATCAGCAGTCTTATCAGCTAGTCCTTGTAAGGAAGTTTCCTGCCTTTGCCCTTGACTCCCATTACCACCATATTGCATCAAACTTTCATTAATTTCCAGCTAGATGATTGGAAAAGATACTCTTTTTCCTGCCTCTCCCTGCTCTTATTCACCCTGTAACCACGCAAGCTTATTCCTTCTAAAGCCGGACTTCTAAACATGTTTCTTCCCTGCTCCAAACCCTTCAGTATTTCCTCACTACAGGAACTTAATGATTGGATGAGAGATGGGTAAGGAATCAAGGTCATTCCAGATTTCATTTTGGTTAATTAGATTGAGGGTGGTATAAATGGCCTAAAATTGGGAACATGGGTTTTAGGAATTAGCTAATGAAGCAGGTTTTACATGTTGTGTTTAAGATGCAGCAATTCAAGTTTGGCAGTTCAGCATATGAGTCTAAGTTCAAGCAGAAATAAAGTGGAAGATTTGGGGCACTACAGTATGTAGGCAGAAATTAAAATTCCAAAATGAGATTTTTCAAAAGAGAGTATAGAGTGAAATACATCTTGGTGAAAACTTAATGGATAAAAAATTTTAAGGAGCAGGTAAACAAAGAGATTGAAAAGGGAGGTGAGAAATTATGGCTAGATGCACCAGAAGAAAATCAGACAGGAATGGAGCCCTAGAAGTGGGGCAAGCAGATTGCGCCAAGACTCTGGGATGCCTGATTCATTGCAGAGGGCTGGGGTCATTGTGGTTGCAAATTTTCCATTGGATTTGTCATTCAAGAGGCCATTGGTGATTTTTGAGAGCAGGATGTAAAATGCAGAGGTTAGAAGACCCACAGCAAGAGGGCTATAAACAAATGGAAGGTAAGAGCATGAGGAGAATTAGACTTTAGACTTTTGGTATTTATAATGATTTCTAGAAAATTATAATAGGCTGGAACTTGTTAGAAATGCAGAGCCCTGGGCCCCACTCCAGACTGCTGAATTTATTCTAACAAGATCCTCAAGGGACTCTTATGGGCACTAAAGTTTGCGAAGCTTTGGTTTAGAATATACTTTGAACAGGATGTTTGAGAATGGAAGGAAATAGGGAGGTAGAGGGACAGGAACAAGGATGGGGATGGGTTTTAGGATGAGAGGTGTTTCAGTGTATTCTCAGGCTAAGGAAAAGAAGCCTTTGGAAGAGGCTGAGGCTGAACAGAGAAATAGAAAGGTCCTTGATGGAGCAAGTGAGAGGAGGCTAGTTTGAATCGGAGGAGAAATATCTCTTCCTCTATGAGGAAAGACTATGAGGGAATGAAATGCCATAGAGGGAACAGCCACCTAATGGCCTCTGTTTTTTAGAACTGGAAGGAAAGGAAACTTTATGAGAGTTTAGGCAGTTTATTTAAATGGTGTTTTAAAATAGGTTTGGAATAGCCACTTAAGATAATGGGAGAACTGAATGTTCAGAGAGTTGTGACTTCACTGAGTGCTATTAAAGGTTTAACTGAGATTGGAAATCATGAGTATGAACAGACTAACCCACTTTGTCTAGGAATTATTATATGTGAAAATAATAAAATGAATATCACCAATTAGCTTAAAAAAATCTTCACTCAGCCACATCTAGAACACTGGCAACATCTAGTGACTAGTTTGAGGCTGCAGTGTATGTCTCTGTGTGTAAACATCCGGGAAAAAATGCCTCTTCTTCTAAGTCCACCTTAATTTCTCTAAACTCAATTACTTACCCTTTTTCTGTGTTTTTGTGACATTTTATGTGGTTTTCATAGTTTGACTTGGTTCTAGTCAACTGTTAACATCCTTGTTCTCTCTCTGAGTAATAAATAAGTTCTTTGGATTGGGGTCTCACATTTAGTGACATATTTTTATGTCCCTAGAACCTAACATTGTGCCTGGAACATTTTTGAACCCCAATTGAGTGGCAGGTGGTGTGCTGTCCTTTTCTGTTCCAGACTAGAAGCTCTTTGAGTTCTTGTTCTGTGTCCTATTTTTATTTTGTGTTCTCAAGTCCCAGCATAATACTGAGACAGCTTAGTGATAAACAAAGGTTAATTGGTTGGGTAGATAGATGGGTGGACATGTGAAACATGAATAAAAACAGTAAGAACTCAAAGGATCTACCAAGTTTTTTTCCTGAGAGTTTATATTTCAAGAAATATCCCCTCCCCCCACCTTAGGAGGGGAGACCCAGAGACCAGATGGCGGGATGACAGCACCTGGGGCAGTGCTGTGGGGAACAAGAGACAGAAGAATTTCCATTTTGTACAAGAAGACAAAAGCCTCCACTGTAGTCTCTCTTGGACTGTTAGTTTCTGATATTATTGTTTTAGTGGGGCTGTAGGTGAAGGTGGGAATGAGCCACTTGGAGACGGTGCCTGCTACGCAGAGAGAGATCAATAACATTGTGTTCGCTGTTTCTGGGCAGAGCTCAGTCAAGATTCTGAGAAGTCTTGAAGCAGATGTTATTGGTGCCCCTCCATGCTTACCTCTACATAGAAAATTTTCTCGTTTACTGAGAAAATTTGTGATTCTTCATCAAGAGTTTTTGGCTTTTTGGTTTTTTTGTGGCCAGCAAAGCATGTTCAGCTCCTGCACAGGGCAAGTTAGTTAATGTCTCAAGAAACAGTCTTTAACAGATGATGCATATTTGCAGATAAATATCTTATCTCTTTTCTCTTTGATAGAGGGGTATATTCTCTACTGCTTACCAGACTCCCCAGCAGAAATGAACTCCCAATTTTGCTCAAATTGGTAATTGGCTTGATATTACATCATTTATTGTCTTATCCCTTATGAACTTATTTCCAATCCTTTATGGGTGTCTTCTGGAATCACCCCCCCAAATAAACTACTTGCCCTTCAACCCTTTGCCCAGGCTCTATTTCCAGCAGAATCGAAACCAGGAGAAGTCTACTTATGTCAAGGTGCATTCCTGACTAGTGAGAAATAGAGTGATGCCTCCAAGAAGATGAAGGTCACCTGAGTAGGAACAGGCCCAGAGGAGACCCTGTGAGGACAGAAGGAGCCAGTAGTCCCTCAATGCAGTCATCTAAATACCAGCTGGGAATTGTATTTTACTTCTGTTACTATTCTGTCTCCACTTACAGAGTTTAGTTAAATGTACCGGCTGGATCAAATATACTATGGATAATTGAGAGACGGATTTGTGCCCATCTTGTGCCAGAGTAAAAGAGGAAAAAATAACCTTCCCTGAGGCAATTTTGAGGGTGGCCGTGGGGATTGGAGAAGTCTCCAAGGGGGAGATGCACCTGGAGTGCTATGAATTAGAGTAGCCAGTCCTACTGCCTTCCTCATGAGAGGGTGCTTCTACAACTGCAACCTTGAAAGATGTAAGGATTAAGCAAGTCATCAGAGTTTTTAGAGTTCCCCCAGTTAAAAGGCACCCTATATGTAGTGGATGCATTGGCCCAGACCCAAACCAGTGGCTACTTCCACACCATTTCCCCCTGCCATTTTAGCCTGCTTCCCACTGCCCCCTCCCCAGTCCCCTGCTATCTCTCTACTGCTCCAACCTTCCTGATTATACAGACCCACAACATATTTAGTCATATAAACCATATAACTCAGTCTCTCATGCTGTTAGAACTGATCAAGTGCAAATTCAAGCTGGTTTTCAGCATTATTATTTCAGTAGAAAATATTTATTTGGCTCAAAATATTTTGGGATGTTTCATTGTTTTCCAACATAAAAGCTTTTTATTTTCTCCAAGAAATATTGCATCAAAATATTTATTTTAAACTGTCATACGTCCTTTTGTATTACTGCACTGAGCTTTCTGCTCAGTGTCTCATGAGATCGCAATCACGATGTCAGCAGCTACATTCTCATCTGGAGCTCAGGGTCCTCTTCCAAGCTCATTGTTGGCAGAATTAAGTTCTTGGGGTTGTAGAACTGAAACCCTGTTTTCTTGCTGGATGTCAGGTGGGGAACATACTCGGCTCCTGGCTGCTCTCAGGGTAGGTGATCTGCATGGGCTTGCCCTGATCACAGGAGCCCTGTAGAACTGGGTCTAGCGGTCAGAGACAGGAGTGAAATACATCATGTGCACAGTCTTGGTGATTGCACAAAGCATGTACAACAGAGGGTAGGAAACTTTGGGGGCTACCATAGAGTTCTGCCCATCACAGATGGCAAACCAAGGGTATAATAATAATCTGCTTAGCAGGAAAAGGATCGAGGTTTTGGAATTGGTGCCTATGCAGTTAAACAGTGTCTTATCTATCTATTTATCATAAGATCTAGGCCAGTGCCGTAATACTGACATTTACTCTGAAAACTTATTTTACACTCTCTGAAATTGTTTCCTCAGTTCCCAAACATTTGTACTCTTTACTGGCTTTTCCCCCTCTTTTCTGTTATCATTGTCAGAGTAAAAATGAGATCATTTCAGTATCTATTATGGGTATGAATTTCATTTCGCAAGTCCAGACAAGCAAGGACTATTATAATATTTTATGTGTTTTAAACAACTTAATGTGGCCTACAAACCTCCCATCAAGCCAGCAGGGAAATCACCTCAGTCATTTTGGAGCTCCTCACCCCAGCACAGTGTAAAGGCCCTGGACTTGCATGGAGAGCCAAGATCATGGACACCACATCTCCAGTCATCTTTCCACATCACCGATGCCTGAAATACACATTGCTCTTATCCCAGTGCCTCCTTCAGTTCACCCAGCCCACTCTGGGCTGGGAACCGCACAGCCTTTTCCCGCAGTGCCCCATCTTGCCAGCACTCTGGGGCATTATCTGCAAGTAGGCTGTGTGTGTCTGCTATTCGAATAACTCCAGGACTTCGGTTCCTCTCACAGTCTCCAGGAATCCCTACTTTTATGTCTTGGAAAATTCTCCCTTCCTTTCTCTTTGAGTTTCCCTCCAGGCCTGGGTGCTCCCTGGAAGGGTGCAGTGCCCAGAGCAGCTCAGCAAGTACAGGGCTGCCCAAGATAATCGCTCTTGAAAGGAGGCCTATTTCACAGGCCTTGGAGATATTGTTAAGGACAGAAATTCCAAAATTAAGTTTTACTTATGTTAAGAGAAGAGGAGTAAGGAGCAAGGCCCTGGAGGCCCCACCTACCTCAAGCCCCAGGGTCCATGGCAGCACCCCCAGTGCCCCACATAAGGCCACGTCTGTTCAGAGGCACACCCTTTTGGGTCGCTCTCCAGGAAACCCAGCATAATCTCAATAGCCTTAGGTTCTTGGACACAACATCTAATAAAGAAAAATTCTTGACATTAATTTCTATTTTTCCTTTCACAAACACATCCCCCAAGGTAGAGGAGCAAAAAGCAGCTACCTCTTGAATGGAAAAAAGGGGAAAATATAGCTAGAAAAATATGTATTATTAATATGTCAAAAATTATTCTGCCACACAGGATTTTCAAAACTGCATAATTAACTTGGGGGGGAGATGTTACATCTATATCAGTCCCATTTAAATAAGTAGACTTCATTCTGTTCCTAAGTCAATTCTAGATTGTATTTGGATGCAGAAGATCTGAAATTAACCTTACTGATCTCAGTATGGTGGCCTGTCAGTCTGGGGTGATATTCACATGCCCACCAACCTCAGCGTCTTCCAATGTCTACCATGACAGTTGATAAACGTGGGATTAAAACATGATTGTCTGATTTCCACTAAATTTTCTCAATGGGGCTGAGCCCCTGGACTGAATCACAGACTTTGTCTAAGGCCTTGGCAGCACACCTGAGCCATACCAGCTGCCTCTTCCTAAAGCTTGCATCAGTCATGCATACACACTAGCTGAGACCCTGCTTCCTGTAGGATGGACCCTTTCACCCTCTTAGAGATTTGACAACCTGCCTCCAACCTGAGATGTACATTCAGAGCTCCGCCTGTTGGACTGGACCCTGTGTATGACAGTGATAATGCTGCTGCTGATGATGATTATGATGGTGATACTATGGCAACCACAACTGCAGTGGTATTACTAGTAGTTAGCACCGATCTTGAATACTGATACTATTATTAGCAATACTACTACTAATAGTAGCTAACATTTATTTAGTATTTATTATACACCATATCATCCTTATGACACCATGATGGGTGCATTGTTATTATTATATCCTTTAGAGCTATGGGCAAACAGAGGCACTGAGAAAGTAAAGGACTATCCAAGGTGATACAGCCGCTAAGTGGTGGTGCTGGGAGTTGAACCCAACAGTGTGACCTGAAGTCACACTGTCCATTTTTATAGCCACTAGCCACCTCTGGCTATTGAGCGCTTGAAATGTTGCTCAGCCAAGCTGAAGTACGCTGTAATGTAAAATGCACACCAGAGTTAGAAGTTTCTGTGTTTTTTAAAAAGATGTAAAATATCTCATTTATAATTTTATATTGATTCCATATTGAAATGTTAGTTTCTTGAATGTATTGGGTTAAATACAATGTTATTAAAATCAATTTTACCTGCTTTTTTGACTCTTTTTAATGTAGAGACTAGAAATTTTAAATTATTCATGTGGCATGCGATCTATTTCTATTGGACAGAAATAGCTGTCCAGAGCCACACTCCTAGTTTTACACGGCACCAGTGACAGGGCTAAACGCACTGTACATACTACAGCTGACCCTTGAACAACGCGAGTTTGAACTGCGCGGGTCTGCTTATAAATGGATTTTCTCCTGTCACCCCCAAGACAGCAAGACCAATCCCTCTTCTTCTTTCTCCTTTTTAGCCTACTCAGTGTGAAGACAACAAGAAGACCTTTATGACAATCCACTTTCCCTTAATGCATAGTAAATATATTCTCTTTTCCTTGCGATTATCTTAACAACATTTTCTTTTCTCTAGCTTTACTGTAATAATACAGTATGTGATACATATAACGTACAAAATATGTGTTAATAGACTGTGTTATCTATAATGCATCTGGTCAACAACAGACTATTAATAGTTAAGTTTGGGGGGAGTCAAAAGTTATTTGAGATTTTTGATTGCATGAGGGATCATTGCCCCTACCCCTGCATTTAAGGGTCAACTGTAGTTTATTTAGGCTCCAAATAACCCTAAAAGGCAGGTAATAGCTCTTCCATTTCACCAATGAAGAAATCCAGATGCAAGCCAGTAAGGCCCTTGGCAGTGACCGCACAGTGAGTAAACTTTGCTCTCGTGATCGCTGGTCCAGGGCTCTTTACTCTGCACTCGTGCAAAATTCTTCTAATCTTATAACCATGCTGTAGGGATTCTTTGATGCTCTTAATATTTCATGCTTTCTACTTTCCAAGCTAACCTTGATAAAGCAGTCCAGTCTTCCAGAGGAATAGCTTTACAAGATCAGTCAAAAAATATTTATATTAGCTTAACATATCATACCAATTCACAATTGGATTACTAGCCCCCCCCCACTCCACCTCTTTCTTCTTTCTGTGCAGAATCTTCTGGTTCATTGACTAACACATGTACAAATTCTTGTGCAAATTCTTGAAAAACACGTCGAAACATTTCTCTTATACTAATTTTGCATGCAAATGTCATTAAATATAAACACCAGTCTATAGTCTTTCTGTACTGAATGTTCACTAAAGATTGGAAGAAATTCCATATAACCTTTTATATAACCAGAAATTGTGAAAAGGAATTAATATTTTTTGACCACAAAAGCTTTTATAATATATACAGAATGAGTGTGTTTTATGATTTTGGTAAGTTCTGCTACTCTGCAAGGCTGTAATTATTTTTTTTTTTACATTCAGACTTCTTTTATTTTATTATTTTTTATTTCAAAATATTAAGGGGGTACAGTATTTTTATTACAGGGATACCTTGTATAATGCTTGAGTCAGGGCTTTTTTTGTGCCTGTCACCAGAATACTGTTAAATTAAAAAGCTTCTTCACAGCAAAGGAAATAATCTGCAGAGTGAATACACAACCTACACAAAGGCTGTCGTTTTACCTTACCGCTTTCACCATTTGGAGTTACCTTAAATGCTGTTGTATTTCTACCTGTTCTCTGCTCGTAGGAATCTGCCCATTGGAGGGATGGCTCTGGGGTGCTGGAGGTCTGAGAGATGGGCCAGAAGCATATTTCAGCCACATTGTGTGTGTGTTTAATTCCTCAAGTACAAAAGTCTTCTCCACCCAAGTCCCACATCTTTGTGCATTTGGGTCCCATTGTCTGGAATGCCTTCCATTTTCCACCCTGTGTCCAAAATTTGGGGGAATCACCATAAAATCCTTTAAGACTTTTCTCAAAGGTTACTTCTCCTGTTATACTTTCCCTGGTTCTCAGTGGCCTCGACCCCATGCCAGTGAGTCCATAATATTTAAAAATTCTTCTTAGAACACCTAAAACAGGGTACATTTACTTGTTTGTGTCTTTCTTCCTCACTAGAATATGAGCCCTCTGAGGGAAGGAACTCTGTTAACTAATTGTCATATTCCTTATATTTAGTGCAAAACCTAACCATGTTGGACATAGTACATCAAAAGAAATATTTCTTGAAATTATCTCACCATTTCTTCTCCTTCTCATGCACTGTGTATTCCAGTTCTGTCAAACTTTCAGTTTGTCCTGTTGCTCTGGTTCTTTCCTGTCCCTGTGCCTTTGCACATTATGTGCATATATGAGATATTTGTGATACTTACATATATATGATATGATATTACAGCCAGGACTTCTGTCTGCAGTATGCCCTCCATTTCCCCACTCCTTCCTTCAGCTAACCAACTTCTCATCCCTTATTCTTCATCTGAAAAGGGTTCCTGATATTTGACCAAAATAGATCTCCCCTTTGTATGTCCTCACTGCTCCCTTTGTTTTATTTTTTTGTTTTCTTTCTTTCTTTCTTTCTTTCTTTCTTTCTTTCTTTCTTTCTTTCTTTCTTTCTTTCTTTCTTTCTTTCTTTCTTTCTTTCTTTCTTTCTTTTTCTTTCTTTCTCTTTCTTTCTTTCTTTCTTTCTTTCTTTCTTTCTTTCTTTCTTTCTTTCTTTCTTTCTTTTTTTCTTTCTTTTTTTGAGACAAAGTCTTCCTTTGTTGCCCTTGGTGGAGTGCGGTGGCATGATCATAGCTCACAGCAACCCCAAACTCCTGGGGTCAAACAATCCTACTGCCTCAGCCTCCTGAGTAGCTGGGACTACAGGTACATGCCACCATGCCTGGCTAATTTTTTTCTATTTTTGGTGGAGACACAGTCTCCCTCTTGCTCAGGCTGGTCTCGAGCTCCAGACCTCTAGGGATCCTCTGCCCTTGGCCTCCCAGAGTGCTAGGATTACAGGCGTGAGCCACCATGCCAGGCCGGCCCCTCACTGCTGCTTTACTTTCCCCAACATTATACTCTGTGCCCCTTCCTGGAAACAAGCAACCTGAGGGCAGAGTCCGGGTCTGCTTTGTTTTTCACTGCCTCCCCAAGGTTGTTCAACAAATATTTCTCGAACAAAAGGATGAATAGATTTTATTCAAACACAAGCTTGTCATTTTTACACTCCATTTAGCACTTCCATATGTTTCCCGTATATTATTTGGATATACTTGGAGAGATGATGTAGTATAAGGGGATGCCAGGATCCAAACATAACACAGTTAGAAATGTTTTTCTAAGGAGTTTATTTTATAGTGGCAGGAGCTGGTAGCTATCGTGTGGATAAGCCTATATGGATACACAGGCAGAGGGAAGCTTAGGAGCAGCTGTCCTGCTGGTGCAGCTTCTCTTTCCTTATTCCCACTGATACGAGCAATGGTACCTCCATCATACCCAGCCACCCAAACCAGAACCTGAGAGTTAGTTGCCCACTACCTCATGACCCAACTTCACCACCAAACACCAGGTCTTCCTGATTTTACCCTTTGAATCATTTGCAAGCACACCCCTTCCTCTCCTGTTTATGTCTTCATAATCTCCCAGCTACACTACTGCAATATCCCCCTAACTGTTCTCAAGGCTCTAGCTTTGTCCTCTAAGCTTATCTTCCCACTGCTACAAAAGTGTGTATTTAGAAATGAAATGTGGCACACCCCTCCTGAAATCATTACTCCTCATCACCTTGAGCAGTAAGCCCATTTTCTCAGCATGGCAAACAAGGTCCGATCCCTGCCTATCCCATTAATCTCTTCTCCTTAGATTTAATGTTAAAATAATGTGAAATATAATTCTTCCCACAAACCATGAGATTTCACATGTCTATGCTTTTGTTCATCTTGTTCTTTCTTTCTCACATGCCCATCTCTTTTATATTCCCTTGTGTAACTTTTACTAACCCTTTAACACTCAAGTAGAGAGTCACCTTATTCCGAAAGGTTCTTTTTATTTCAAAAAATTTAGGGGGTGCAAGTGTTTTTTGTTACATAGATGAATTGTATCATGCTGAAGTCAAAGCTTTCAGTGTATCCGTCACCAGAATAGTGTACGTTATACTCAGTGGGTAGATTTTTATCCCACATCGTCCTTCCAACCTCACCAGTTCTTAGTTTTCAATGTCCATTACACTCTTCATTTAGCTCCCACTTAAAAGTGAGAACATGTGTTATTTGTTTTTCCATTCATGAAATACTTTACTTCAGATAGTGATCTCCAGTTCCATTCAAGTCGCTGCAAAAGACATTAATTATTTCATTCCTTTTTATGGCTGAGTAGTACTCCATAGTGTATATATACACACTATATTTTCTTTATCCACTCATCAATTGATGGCATTTTGGTTGGTTCCATATCTTTGCAAATGTTAATTGTGCTGTGATAAACATTTGGGTACAGGTGTCATTCTTATAAAATGACTTATATTCCCTTGGGTAGATACCCAGTAGTGGGATTGCTGGATTGAATGGTAGGTCTCCTTTGAGTTCTTTGAGGAATCTCCATACTGCTTTCCATAGCAGTTGTGCTAGTTTACAGCCCCACCAGCAGTGCGCAGTCATTCCCTTTTCACTGCATCCACACGCACATCTATTGTTTTTTTGCTTCTTAACAATGGCCATACTGACAGGGGTAAGGTGATATGTCATTGTGGTTTTAATTTGCATTTCTCTGATAATTAGTGATGAGCATTCTAAATCCCATGTTGGGTTTAGTGTTTCTCCTCTGGATGAACATAACATCCTGTATATCTGTCTCCGCTTTTAGATGTTTAATTGTGTTCTCAAAATTTTCATCATGTTTTTTGTTAATGACATTGCTGAATATGCACCTCAATATATACTTATATGTTTATGTATCCAGGTATATATTTATGTGATCATGAATTTTATACATATACTGTTCTAGTAATTATGTATTACACATTATAAGGTATATGTAAAAATAGTCACTATAAGCACCAAATAAAGGTAAAATAAGAAAATTTAAGGCATTTTAAAAGATCCTAATGCATTGAAAAACACATTTTTTCCATAAAATTAATAATATTTTTTAAAGAGAACAGTGTGACTTCATTGGCTTGTTAATTTTGAAAATCTTTAATTCTTAATGTATATTTAAAAGACTCAGAAAGCACACATAAGGAAACAAATTGACAAATTGGACTTCATGAAAATTAAAACTACTGCTCATCAAAAAAACAGGAAAAAAGGACTTATATCCCAAATAAGTAACTCCTAAAGCTGAAAATTTAAAAACAAACACCTTTTTTAAAAATGGAAAAAAGACAACTCACAAAGATACAGAAATGGCCAAAAAGCACAGGCAAAAGTGCTCAATAGCATCCACCATCAAGAAAATGTCAGTTAAAACCACAATGAGCTTCCACTCTTTTTCCCCCATGAGAAAGACAGATTAGAAGATGAACAACACCAAAAGCTGTAGACTTTGTGAAACAGAGGGATGTCACAGGCCTTGTTTAGCACATTCTCATAAAGTTAAGCATACCCCAATCCTGTGACCCATGAGCAAGAACAACATATTTATAGAAAAAACAACCTGTACAAGAATATCTGTAAGTTTTATGTATCATAGGTAAAAACAGTAAACAACACAAATGTCTGTCAAATGGTGAAGAGATTTTTTAAATGTGGTACCTGCAAACAATGGAATACTACTCAGCAATGGAAAGGACCAAACTACTGACACATGCACTAAAATAAAAGGACCTCAAAAACACCGTGCTGAGTAAAAGAAGTCAGCCACATGAAAACGCATACTGTGTGATTCCTTTTATATGAATTTCTAGAACAGGTAAAACCGCAGGAAAAGAAATAAGAAGGGTGACTCTCTCTGGGGAGCAGGATTAACTAGGAAAGGGTCTGAGTGAATCTTTTCGGATAACAGGAGTGGTCTCCATGTTGACAGGAATGTCAGTTACATGAGAGTGTGCACTTGGTAAAATTTATCACACTGTAGAGATAAGTTCTTTACAAAACAATGATTGGATAAACCAACACCAAAACAGAGAAATATTTTTTTTTTAAAAGTTACCCATAAAAGGCAGTACAGGGAACAGACACAGAGAAATACAAGGATATAGAACTTCCCTGGGTATACCTTGGTCTGTTGATTCATTTTAGAACCATGTGAATACTTTATGCAATTATAAAATATGATTCATTGAAAAACAATACCTATACATTGAATGGCAAATGAATTGCATGAGTTAACTGTAAAGTGCATTCCTGGAACAGCCAAAAAAAGAGAAACTCTTTCAATTAACTTTAGTGCATAGTAATTTGACTGCATGCCCCTGGTGGGCATATGCTAAATGTCCACACAAATTAATTATATCGTTGTAGATAGTGTTGTTTTTTGTCATCCAGAGACTGCCGTGTGTGTTTTGCAGCATAACTCAAATGAAAAATTATGCTGATGTTTTGGGCACCAGGAATTTCAGACTGGAAAAAGGTGATGCTGATGAAAGATCAATAAGTATAAATAAAACTGTTAAATCTTGAATCTGAATTATTATTTTCAATATGGATTCAAGATTAAATTTCTCATCTTAAAAAATTTATACTAATTTATACTAATCATGTCCACTGGAATACTTTTTTTAGCTTTATAAGTTCAACAACACTTCTTAAAAAGGACTCTACAAAATATTTTAAAGATCCTATATATCTTAGATGCCTTGTTTTATAAAGAAGATATTACTAAAGAGTTTATGCACTCTATGCATTTCTGGATATACACACTTTTAAATTTTTGCCTAACTTGCTTGCGTATGAAGGATTCAGGAAATTATATTTTCTCCTCAACATTTCCCTGGAATCCTTTTGAAAAATTCCAGTAAATAGCAACTGCTCCATTAGTGGTTGCACTTCAGTTATTTCCACAAAGCATTGTTTTTATTAAGAAAATAATTTTCTGCTGAGAATACATCATCTCTGCTACAACTTTCTTTTGGTGGTTTATAAAAATAAGTAGTTCTTTGTGTATTTTATTATTGAAACAGAATTGAGAAAATACCTTCAGCTGAGACATGTTAGAAACATTTGTGCCTTTCTCCAACCGCATTGTGAAATTTCCGAGTTGGGTGGCTTCTTTCTGACACTCATGTCTACTCATCTGTATCAATCTTGTGCATCTTCCAATGATTTTATGACAAAGGAATGTATTCAAATATATATTTCACATATGTAATATATATAAGTATATTTTATATTGTTTTCTTTGGATTATTTTAGCCATTATTATCATGGCAGGAAGAATAAGCATGTCCCTAAAAGTATTTAACTTTTTCTTTTTATCATTAAGTAACAAACCTCAAAAAAGGCTTTTAAACATTGAATATTATACTTAGTACAATTTTGGAAAGTCTAGTTGCACCTCTTATCATTTTAAAATTTGCACAAAGGTATAGGCATTGTTTTTATGTTTTGACTATTTTCCTCCCAATTCTTCATACTAAATATGAGTCAGGCACCAGGATCCATGTGGATAATGAGTTTGTCATAATTTCTTTGCTTCGGACAACTTTGGACTTTATATTTTACTTATTTACTCTTTATTATTTTTAAACTTTTTTATCTTATAAAAAATAAACAGAAATAGACATTTTAGTATCTTCTCCCTATAATCAAAGGCTTTTCTTGCAGATACAAGCTGTAGGAACCCCACTTTGAAACCATTCTTCTTTCTCCTAAGATTTTCCTAGGTAGGGTCTAGGTTTTATTCATGTCTGTACACCTATATCAAAGTTCAGTGCTTAGCACATGCTAAATAATTGTTTGTAAAGCTAAAAAGAACTGAAAGACTAGACCTTGGTTAAGTTATAAATTTTCTTATTCTTTCAGAGGCAAACATTTGGCCCGATCTACTGTACTTATTATCTAAAGTTCATTTCACTCACTTTTTAATAACATTATTTATAGGTGTATCAGTGTTTAGTAATAACCCAGATTTCATTAAAGCAAGTTATATTTTATCATACTTTTTTTTTTTTTTTGAGACAGAGTCTCACTTTGTTGCCCGGGCTAGAGTGAGTGCCGTGGCATCAGCCTAGCTCACAGCAACCTCAGACTCCTGGGCTTAAGCGATCCTACTGCCTCAGCCTCCCGAGTAGCTGGGACTACAGGCATGAGCCACCATGCCCGGCTAATTTTTTTGTATATATATTTTTAATTGGCCAGATAATTTCTTTCTACTTTTAGTAGAGACGGGGTCTCACTCTTGCTCAGGCTGGTCTCGAACTCCTGACCTCGAGCGATCCACCCGCCTCGGCCTCCCAGAGCTAGGATTACAGGCGTGAGCCACCGCGCCCGGCCTATCATACTTCTTAAAAATAGGCTCTCCCTGAGTATCTGAAATCTATTCAGAATGTTACATATACAGGTATATGCTGTCTTTAAAAGGTAGGCTCTACCCCTAAAAAAATGCTATTGTACTAGTCTCAATACGATTTCCTACATTTAAGGAAGCAGGATTCAAACCTCAAAACCATAACTGAGACATGATATGTGTGCTTCTCTTGGATATTTAATGTCTACAACCAAAATAAATAATAATTCTTTGCCTCCACTTAATAATATTACTAGGTTTAGTCTCTAAAAACATGCCTGAAATTTAAGACTTCTTCATTATTAACCACTATTTATTGGCCTTAAATAATAGACTTGAAGCTATAAAAAAGGGATAATTTCTGCCTTAAGGGTTTGCTGTGTAACTTAGACCAGAAGTTCGAGGGACATGTTTCAGAGTGGAGCTCCAATGTTAGCTGCATTTGTAGTTCACAAATGCAGTTATAAAGAGCCAGTAACCCCTAAGTTATGACACTTGAAATTACAAATTCCAAACCAGTCAATATTTATAGAGCACCCACTGGGTGGAAAATGCTGTCGTGGCACCATGCATAAAAACATTCAGCATTTTATTACAAGGAATGAACAATTCAGCTGGGACAGCACTGTGTCAAACTCTCAATATCACGCCAGTCACCCTGACATAAAATTGAATGGCATGTTAATAAGTGAATTCACTGAATTATTTTTTGTTTCTACAATACTACCATCTTATCCATGATGTGCCATGGATGCGGAACTGTGCTGAGCAACCAGATGAAGCTCGTTGATCATTTCCACCTGTCACTGGGATGCTAAGGCAGGTGTCCTAGGTTCTATTTGAATGAAGGCTCTTAATCTCCTCCTGTAACACAGTGAGAGAGAATTAGGGGCTGATTCCCAAAGAGAAGATAGAAGCTCTCAAACAAGAAAAGGGGAACAAAAGCTGTTCCAACATTTTGGGGAAGGGTGCCTCAAAAATAAAAGGTATACTCAATGATGGGTAAAAGGGTTATCCCCTCAGTAGGCATCTCTGAGCAGCAAATATTATACTAACAAGCATGCTAGGAATAAGGGAAGACCTAACTAGAAAGACAGGATTGTCAGGGAAACAACACCAATTAAATATACATCCAAAACAGGAATCAGCAATTCCTCTAGTGTTACAAGAAGGCCTGGAATACAAGTGTTTACCTGGGTATGTGCGTGGAAGCCTGCTGGGGGGGCCTTGCTCTGCGCCATGGGGAAAGAAGGTAATCATATTAACATTTTGTTGGCATTGGGGCAAATAGCAGAGCACCTAAAATTATTTTAGGAAATCTGACCATAAACAAGGTAAAACAACAGCAAAGCCT